>NC_056747.1:53552245-53789745 GCF_019279795.1 Protopterus annectens | reverse complement strand
CATCCAAAATGTCGCACATTACATGGTCGAGAACATCAAATAAAAAAAAACTAAAACAAGAAAAAAACACTTTAACAGTGTAGGCAGGGGGACAAGCCCCCCTGCACCCCCCATCCCCCTACTTATATATACCACCTCCAAGACCGCACTTCGGTGCAGAAAAGGGAAAATTCTCCCTATCTGCACTGTACGGTGCCATTGAAAGTCAGTCTTCGAACACTTAAAATTTCGAACATTTGGTCTCGACCATGTAACGTTTGAAATTTTGAGCATTTGAAGATTTGTCAGGTACCTGTCACATCACAGGTCACTCACTGCATGTTTTGGTCCATCATGGAGGTACAGGCACATTTCAAACACAACAGCAGACGGATGCTCAGGATTGTAGATGCAGCACAGTCTGACATCCATGACTGCCTCCACCACATTGGTGATGCCATGGATTGTTTCTCTGATGTAGTGGACAGATGGCAGGCTGAGACAGTGTCTGTCTTGGTTTACTATCAAATGACTGAAAATCAAGACTAAATCCCAAAAAGACTGAAAATTCAAAATATTGAATGATGGAATTTGCCCCTTCCCCACTGTTGTGCAATATTGGAGATGGTATATATATTTAGCAGGGGGTGTGGGGGACACAGCCCCCCACATGAGGGGACCATGGGGGCTTGCCCCTTGCATTAAAAATGTATTCAATATTTTGAATTTTCAGTCTTTTTGGTATTCAGCCTTTTGATTTCTAGTCATTTGATAGTAAACCATCTGTCTTTGCCCGCACATTGTCTGTGCTGGAATATCTGGTTAGAGTAGGGCATCAGAGATGTGGACACAGGTCAGTAACACCATCTGCTGAGACACCACATGGCCATGCACACTCACTCTCCTGTAGTGGCAGTACCTCCAATACTACAGAAGGAAGTGTGCTGTCCACACCATGATGTGGCAGGCCATAAGCAAGTGGTCCTGGGTGGTCCGTGGGGTACAAGGGTCCAGCAGACAGCAGTCACCATCAGCTACTAGCACCGCATCTAACCTTCGGCATGGTGGTGCCAGTGCCACTCCTGGCAGAGCCAGTTCCCGTGTTCATGGCCAGAGAAGGTGAACTGTCCAATCTGCCATGTACGGTCCACAGCTATCCAACATACACATGTGTAGGGCTAACACTTGGCTTGACTGTGTACATGCACACCCTCAAACATCACTGTCACATGGAGGTCACCAACAGGCACACACTGCACCTCACCATGGCCCATCTAACCAGCACCCCTTCCTGACTCACGCACAAGCTGTCAACTGGCACAGCCTAGGCCTTTTTCACCCCCACACTACACCCTGTGCATGGGATGATACCTGTGCCATATCCCTGCCACCCACACCATCGATGCAGGGACATGCAAATATGTGTCTAATGCACAGGGTGACTATATTACTTTGCATGTAGTTATGTAGTGCGGTATTGTTTTGCCATGACAGGTGTTATATGCTGACATGTGTCATTACTACACATCACACTTTGTGTACCGTTGTTGCATGATGTTAGACTGGTGAAAGTGTTACAGAATGACAGGTGTCTCACAGACCTGTGTATGTTTCTATTCCAGAGGTCTGAGTGGCTAAACTATGGAGATTGGTGGCAATACAGCAGCATGAGATGGCATGACAGCACAGTAGAAATATGACATCAGCAAAGTACGTCTGTATACGTTCATAGGTAGGTACTAGGCTATCAGCCCAAGGGCCTACATAAGCCTAGCCATCAAGGTTCTCTGGCTTATGCCACCCAAGAAAGTTATTTTCCTGTGTCACTGTTGAGCAGATACAAAGAAGTGATCCCCGGGGTGTATTTCCTATTTCCCATCCACTCATCAAGATTTTTCTTGAAGAGTGCTAATGAAGAACTTTGCTTGACATAGATGGGTACCTGTTCCAGAGTATGGGAAGTCTCTGGGGCAGGAATCTATCCCTCCAGGATGTCCTGTTTATTGTGGTGGCAAGGTTTAGATCCCTACAGCGTGTAGCTCGGAGGGATTGGGATTTCTTTAGGTGCAGCATTTCCAACAGCTCTGGGTTTGACATAGCTTTATATGTTAGTCAGAGATCAGCTCAGAGTAGGCGATATGCTACAGAGTAAAGCTGGAGTTTTTTGAGGTGGTCAGAGTAGGGCATTTGTTTGAGGCCAGTAATCCTTTTTGTGAGGTACTTCTGTGGCCTTTCCAGCTGCTGCAGATGTCCTGTGAGGTACATTCCAAAAGAGGCGTTGTACTCTATAATGGGTCTAATGAGTGTTGAGTAGAGGGGAACAATGACCTCTTTTTTCCTGGATGAGAACCATTTTATGATGAGGTGTGCCATGTAGAAGAACTTCCTGACTACTGTGGTGATGTGACTATCAAAGGAGAGACTACTTTCCACCTGGGTCCCAAGGTCCCTTATCATGCATTCGGTGTTAAGTAGATTGCTGCCTATGTGGTAGTTCATGGGTACAGAGTTTTTACCAAAGGGGATGACACTGCACTTTTTGGCATTGAGCTTGAGGCCATGGCTCTGACATCAGGCATCTGTCTCAGTGAGGCCCTTCTGTAGGATGTCCACATCATTTGGGGACTTGACTATTTGCAGTCATCTACGAACTTCGTTAGCCAGAGGCCTTCTGTGTTAGTCTGTACTTCAGAGACGTAGATACCAAACAGAAGAGGTCCCAGGATGGAACCCTGTGGTACTCCACTTGTCACTGCTTTGAGGTCAGATTTGGAGTCTGCAACTTTTACAGTGTGGGTTTTGTCAGTGAGCCAGTTGGCAACCCTTCTTGTGACATAGAGATTTATACCTAGTTTAGTGAGTTTAGCTATAATTCCAGAATGGGGGATGGTGTCGAAAGCCTTGGCGAGGTCAAGATAATTTGTGTTAACCACCTTACCCTCATCTACGGCTTTGGTGACTGCCTCAAAGAAGTCAGTCAGGTTCAGGAGGCATGATCTGCCTTTCACAGACCCAAACTGGGTGGGATCCAGAGTTGGGAGGTTACCAATGTCTTTGGTTATGAGATTTATTCTTAGAGAGCTCCATAGACATCGATCTGTATCGTTATTTATCAATGTTGGCTCCTATTACTCCAGCCTTGTTTGGGACCCCTAAGATTCATAAATCCTTGACTGACCCACCTTTTAGACCAGTAGTTGATGGTCGAGGGTCAATAACTTATGGGTGTGCCAAATACATAGATAGCTTACTTAAACCATACTTAGAAAGCAAATAAGAAATATGTAAGGATTCGTGGAGTTTTCTACAAGACATCAGTAAGCTGGAATTTCAGCAAACCAGTCATTTCCTTACAATAGATGTTAAGGATTTATATACGGTCATCCCCCATGACATTGGAATAGAGTGGACTCGTGAATTTTTGTTAATGAAAAAAGCTGATAGTAATGTTATCTATTTAGTGGTAACATTATTGGAGCTGGTTTTGACTAATAATTATATGACTTTTCAGGGTGAGTTTTATTTGCAAAAATCAGGGGTAGCTATGGGCTCCCCTTGTGGTGGAAGCTTTGCCAATGCCGTAATGGCATATTTTGAGCATAGCTTACTATATCAAGATCCATTATTTCAGAGCAATGTCTACTGGTACACTAGGTACCAGGATGACATGTTTTGTATTTGGGTAGGTGAAACTTCCCTAGTACCAATGTTTATTAGCCATATATCTAAAACCACTACTTTTTTGGAATTCACCTATGAATTGGGAGATGAGTCCATTAATTTCCTTGATATCCTATTGGTTAAAGATTTTGGAAGCCTTCGTTATAAAAGCAAAATATATAGGAAGCCAACATATTCGAACACCTTTCTCCACTTCTCGAGTAGTCATCCGTACCATCAGAAACGAGCAGTGGTGAATGGTCAAATGGTGAGGGCTGCCTGTATGATTTCGGAAGAAAGTGAATTTATGTCCGAATGTGAATTATTAGAAACTATGTTTCTTAATAGGGGTTATCCCCTTTATTTAATAACGGCTGTTAAAAACGAGGTCAAACAAAAGAGGGTTGATGGCTTTTTTATTCCGTTGTTGAGCTGTCAAGATGCAACGTACATTGATACTTCACTGAATAATTTAAGTGTCAGTTTCAATACTGTTAGTTCTACCCAAGTAGCATCTTTCGATCAAAAAGTTGTTTATCAAGTTACCTTCCTTAATACGTATTCACTTGACCATTCTCTTATTAGGGAAGCGTTATGTAAAAATTGGGGTGTTATAAAAGGAAATGAGACGTTGGCCAAAGCATTGGGGAATAAACCAAAAATAACTTATAGGAGAGGATTAAACCTCAAAACTATCTTTGAAAAGAAAAATAATATTTGCCATAAATATAGTAATATTAAAGGCATGTTTAAGTGTGGGTTTTGTCCCCAATGCAAACATATAAAAATAGGTGACCAGTGTGACATTAATGGCAAAAGATATAAAATAAATTCTAAGTTTAATTGTGAAACTAAAGCAGTTACATATGTTGCACTGTGTAATGGATGCAACGCATTCTATATAGGCAAGACGGAAAGGAAATTAAAGCAGCGGATCTATGAGCATTGTTACGCTATTAGTAAAAAAGATACCAATAATGCATCAGCCAAACATGCCATGGACTTTCCTAGTCATAATTTTAAATTTGCTGTTTTGCAATGTAGGACACCAGGGATTAGAGGGGGCCCATGGCAAATACAACTGGAGTTGGATGAGTTAAAGTGGCAAATAAGAACAAATGCACAAACCTTTCCGGGCCTGAATGACAATGTATCTATTAAATGTATGTTGAAATTACTGTCACTTAGAAGATGATTAATATGTTCAGCATATTTTATTTTATATTGTATAGCTTATAAATATTAATAGTCATTCCTATTTAGGTCAGCAGTTATGTTTGTCTTAATAGTAAGGATTATTGAGTGTAACATTTGTGTTGAATTATTTTTACTTTTTATTAGATTGTATTATCATATTATAATAATGGTATTTATTTATTATGGTCTTAAATTTATTATTGCTTCTTATTTGTAAGAAGCACAATATAGATTTTTCGCCAGTGTTTTAGGGTTTTTTCATGTCGCTTATTAGAGAAGTGAACCTGTTGCTTTAAGGGTTTAACTTGCTAGTTAACTAATTAGGATTGTTTAATTTAGTATAAAAGAACCTGTTTGTTTTTTGAAAACTGTTTTGTCTGATGAAGGCTGGGTATTTTCTAGCCGAAAGCACTTACAATAAACAGTTTTTCTGTTAAGTAACTTCGACTGCTGACGGCTTTTATAGTTTCGGCTTTGTGGGTTTTTAAAAGTTTTATATGTTTGTTTGAAGTTTGTTTAAGTAGATTGCTGCCTATGTGGTAGTTCATGGGTACAGAATTTTTACCAAAGGGGATGACACTGCACATTTTGGCATTGAGCTTGAGGCCATGGCTCTGACATCAGACATCTGTCTCAGTGAGGCCCTTCTGTAGGATGTCCACATCATTTGGGGACTTGACTATTTGCAGTCAGCTACGAACTTCGTTAGCCAGAGGCCTTTTGTGTTAGTCTGTACTTCAGAGATGTATATGCCAAACAGAAGAGGTCCCAGGATGGAACCCTGTGGTACTCCACTTGTCACTGCTTTGAGGTCAGATTTGGAGTTTGCAACTTTTACAGTGTGGGTTTTGTCAGTGAGCCAGTTGGCAACCCATCTTGTGACATAGGGATTTATACCTAGTTTAGTGAGTTTAGCTATAATTCCAGAATGGGGGATGGTGTCGAAAGCCTTGGCAAGGTCAAGATAATTTGTGTGAACCACCTTACCCTCATCTACGGCTTTGGTGACTGCCTCAAAGAAGTCAATCAGGTTCAGGAGGCATGATCTGTCTTTCACAGACCCAAACTGGGTGGGATCCAGAGTTGGGAGGTTACCAATTCCTTTGGTTATGAGTTCCATGATGATACGTTCTATGGCCTTGCAGACCAGGCTCATCAGGCTAATAGGTCAATAGTTCCCAGGATCAGTGGTAGCTCCCCCTTTGTGGAGTGAGATAACTGCTGCTGTGTGCTATTCAGTGGGCACAAAGCCTGATGCAAGGCTATTATTGAACATGGTGCTTAAGTGGGGAGCCAGTTTGTTCTGAAGTTCATGTAAAACGCAGCCTGGGATGTTGTCCGGTCTCATGGATGCTGTGGGTTTGGCTTTAGAGAGTGCAGCTTTTACTTGCATAGTTGTGATTACAGGGACTCTGCATTCTTCCTGTATAGATATGGGCCCTTTAAGGGGTGAGAGGGGGGTAATTTTAGCACTGAACCTATATGCCAGAATGTTGGCAATATCAGATGGATCTGTAATTTTCTTGCCTTTATGCTGTAACTCAGAGCAGATCTAGGAGTTGCCATCAAGATTCTTGACATAGCTATAGAATGCTTTGTGGTTGTCCTTGGAATTAGTGGTGATTTTGTTTTCATAGCTAGCTTTGGAGGAGCTTATAAGGGATCTCAGCTTCTTACTGAGGCTGACCAGGGAGCTCCTCCACTCATGGGATTTTATTCTCTTTTGCAACAGTTTCTTCCTTCTGTTGTACAATTTGTTTATGGCAGGGGACCACCAGATTGGCTTCCTTTTTTTGGAGGATAGTGTCTTGGTTCTGTTTGGGATAGCACGATCCATGCACTCGTGTAAGTGCTTATAGAGTGCATTTGTGTAGGATTTAGCAGTTGTAACTGTATTGTCCATCTGCATGGATGTCATGAAGTTCACCACTTCTGTCTTAAGAAGCATGAAGTTGGCTTTGGAGAAATTTTTTACTGTAGTTTCCTTAATGGGGGGTGGGGGCGGGATGTGGATATTAAGGGTGATTAGCTTATGGTCGGATCGGACCAACGAGGAGTTGACTTCAGGTGTGGAACACCGGTCACTCATGTTGGCAATGACTAGGTCTAGGATATTGTTGCCCCTGGTGGGGGTGTGGATAAGTTGATCCAGGACATTGGAGTTTATGAATTCCAGAAAGTGTTGAGCTAAGGAGTTGGTATACGAGTAGTTTTCCCAGTTAAGGTGGGGTAGTTGAAGTCACCCATTATTAGGGTGTTTGGTTGAACCCTAATATTTTCCAGTACATCAAGAAAAGAGGAGTGGGAATCATGGGGCATGGTGGGGGATCTGTAGCAAGCTACAATTTGGATTGCAGTTTTGCCCAGTGTTAGTTGCACTTGGATAACCTCGGATGCATTATGCTGAGCAACTAGCCTGGAGGTGTGGATATCCTTAATGAATATGGACACACCTCTGTCTTTGGTGTTTCGGTCCAGGTTACATGGCCGAAAATGTGGTATGAGTTATAGCCTGGTAGTGCAGGGGTGCTCTCTGGAGCCTTGAACCAGGTCTCAGTCACTGCACAGATATCAATGTTCTCCATTTTAAGGAGTGCCTCGAGTGAGTGCATTTTGAGATTTAGACTTCTAGCATTGAGTAGCATTAGCCTCAGTTTTTGCTTGCCTGTTCCTGTTATGGTGGTGAATTTGTTATTTGAACCTTGCCTAAAAAAGGCACTATAGGGGCAGCAAGAGCCTTAGCCAGTATCCAGAATCCCAGGGGCAACAGGTGCAGGCCATCTGTGGCAAAGCATCGTGGTCTGTCAACCATGTCATCCCAAGCAGACAGATACTGGATCCCCTTAGAATGACACCAGAAGCTTATCCAATTGTTGAAGTCAATCATTTTGTCCTTGTACTGTGGTATCATTCTGGGCGATGGCAGAATGCTACTCAGGGCTAGGGTCATACCTGCCTGGGCTACAAGATTGGAGAGATCCTCCATGTCTCTTTTCATGTAGTCCAGGGAGGTACGTCTCATGTCATTCACACCTACATGGACAATGACAAAGTCATATTTGTATTTGTTGTGGAGTGACCTGAGTGCGTGGGTTATGTGGCGGATCCTGGCACCCGACAGACAGCTGACAGTAACCTTCTCCTTGTTTAGTCTGATGAGTGGGACATCAGTGTGCCTGACTATAGAGTCACCTATGACTAGTGTGTTGGATATGTTGTTTTGCCTTATTGGCTGTGGTTGAGTGGCACACTGAGTCTGTGGGCTATGTGTCATTTGGGTTGTGTTGGGGGATGGAGGTTGCTTGCGTTTCTGCTTTGGAGGTCTCTTTTGCTTAGACAGATTATTATTGAGAGCCTCCGCAAATGTTTTTGTGTTACTATGTGTGGATTTTGGTGGTGTAGATTTAGTGAGACTATGTGATGAGTGTGGTGTGGTGCAAATGTTTACCTTCTCCTCATGACTGTCAAGTTCAGTCTTGGTTGGAGAGAGCTTTACCGCCAGTTTGGCTAGATAAATGCATCTCTCACACGTTGTAGTGTTGGCTGGTAGGAGGAGAGGGTTGTCTGTGTACATGAGGCAATTTCTACATTGCCTCAAGATGCCCAGATTCATCAGATAGACAGGAGAGAACACTGGGAGCTGACCCTTGGACAAGCCTGAATAAAAAACTGTTTTCCTCTAGATAATTGAGGAAATTGAGTACAAGAGCTGTTTTTCTCTAAGCAAGTGAGAAAAGTAAGTACAAAACTGTTTTCCTCTAGGTTATGAGGAAGATTGAGTGCTATAGTAATTAGTAGCTTATTTAGTGCTTTGAAGTTCTGAACAAGTGCTGAGCATGAATAAGCAAATTGAAGTGCTAAAACTAAGAATCTGTATCTGCACTAGATGAGTTACAGGACAGAAACAAGTGCAAATGCAGGCTTTCAAATCAGAAAGTTGAGAGAGATGGAAGAGATTGCCCAAACTGCCAATAACTACAATTTCTGGGCCAGAACCACTCCTTATGTGGTAGACAGTTTACCTAGTGCTTACCACTCCCACGGATAAGCTAGAAGGCTTCCCTCAAACACAGAAAGGCTTAGGGGGCTCAGAAGCTTACATACAGTCCTGGATACAGCAAATCTGTATCTGGAACACTAGTTACAGGAAAGGTAGGAAGCAGGCTTACAGTTTTTTTTTTTACAGAAAAGTAGGAAAAACAGTAGTAAAAAAAATTCACATGCAGTGCAAGCTAGCACACTTGAGTATGTAGCAATATTAGACCAAACACAGTTTAAAAAATGCAATTAAATTAAAAAGGACTAAAAGCAAGTGCAGTAAGAGTTTATTAGGTAGAATGTGGTAAAAAGATGGGACTGGGGGGTGTCCCAGATCAAATCTACAGTGGGGCGGGCAACTGTAAAAGCCACCAAATTTAAACTAAAAAACAAAAATAGGGAGGGTGGGTAGGACAAAACAGTTTCAACAGAGATCTAAGCAACAACTAACAGTACAAACTCTAAAACCAAAAAAATATACTCAGCTCTGTATATTTGCAGATCAGTCTCTCAGAACAGTGAGACAACAGTTTCAACAGAGATCTAAGCAACAATTAACGAACTCTATAACCAAAAATATATACTCAGCTCTGTATATTTGCAGATAGTCTAGAAGGCAGTCTCTCAGAACACAGGTTCCAGCAATTAAATGCAGGCTACTAACAGGTCAAATTAAGTGATCATTGAGTTAGATAACACACAAGCTGTAAAAACCAGTTATACCAACTGAAGACATGGCAGAAAATGGGGGGGGAAACAGTTTCAACAGAGATCTAAGCAACAACTAACAGTACAAACTCTAAAACCAAAAAAATATACTCAGCTCTGTATATTTGCAGATCAGTCTCTCAGAACAGTGAGACAACAGTTTCAACAGAGATCTAAGCAACAATTAAACTCTATAACCAAAAATATATACTCAGCTCTGTATATTTGCAGATAGTCTGGAAGGCAGTCTCTCAGAACACAGGTTCCAGCAATCACGTGCGTGGTTACCTAGGTGCATATATGTCGAACAGTGTGTCAGGGACAATGGGGGCAGTCAGTGTAATCATGCATGCATACTCTGTGATAAGGTCTGTTATTATTGATACGTGTCGCCTGGGTGTTCTACATATACAAATGTAGGTGGTGGCGGGTAGCAGTTCTGCCTAGGTAGATGTGGACTATTTAGGGCCAGCAGCTAGTCACGGGGCAGTAAAATGCATGACCATTGCACATAAATAGCCCATATGTATACTGCTTCAAGGGAATATAGTTGTACACACATACAAAAAGCTTATGTCAGATTAGAATCCCTACCTATCTAGTAGTATACACTACAGCCCAAAGAACTTATTGCATATGCCATGGAGCTTATCTATTAATAGATTGCCAGCCAGTCCTGTTAAGGTGGATGACATTAGCAGGCCTTGGAAAGGATGACAATGGAGAGGCTGGCAAGTAGTCCCAGGGCCTTAAAATGTATTACCATTGCACAGCGATAGGCCATACAGGCATCTCCTCACTGTTGCAAGGGGATATATTTACACACACACACCCACACACAGTTGCCTGTTGTGAGATTAGCATCCCTACCTTGTAAAGGTGGACTATGGAGAGGCTGGCAAGTAGTCACAGGGCCATAAAATGAATAACCATTGCACGGATACAGGCCAGATGGGCATGTCTCTACTGCTGTAGGGAATATATCTACACACAGGTCTACTTTGTTTCATTGATTTTCATTTCACCCCGACCACTTCGCTGAAAAACTCAAATTGCTGAAAACTCATTTCACTGAATCTCATTTCACTGAACTGCAGTTAGTATATATGGCACTATGGTACTGTAAGACAAGTAAAAGGTATATGCCCTTTTCCCCACTGTAGTGTGATCCTGGAGTTAGTATATATAGTTGTGGGGGCACAGCCCCCCCACATTGGGTGGTGTGGGGGGCACAGCCCCCCAGTTAGTTTGAGTACATATTGTCTTCTGGAGAGAGTTAGTCATTGGTGTTGCAACTATGTGTGTCTGCTGTTTAAATGTATTGTTTTGAAGTTTTTGGTAAAATACAATATAAAACAATCAAGGTGGGGGTCTACGCCCCCACACCACCCAGTGTTGGGGGATGTGCCCCCCACACCACCCCTAACTATATATACTTACCACAGGATCACACTACAGTGGGGAAAAGGACATATACCTTTTACTTGCCTTACAGTACTCTACACAGTGCCATATATCATCCTATGTTCAGTTCAGTGAAATGAGATTCAGTGAAATGAGTTTTCAGTAATTTGTGTTTTCAGCGATGTGGTCAGAGCGAAATGAAATCCAGTGAAATGAGATTGAACAAAACAAAGTAGACCCCTACACACACACACACACACACACACACACACACACACACACACACACACACACACACACACACACAAGGTGGCTGATGTGAGGTTAGAACCCCTACCTACTTACTATTACACATTATAGCTCACAGTACTTGTTGCACGCGCCAGAGGTTATATCTGGTGTACATGTGGATGCAGCCACAGTACTTTTGCACTATGCAAAGTGGCCTTGTATTACTCAGCATGTGTGGACTGGTGAGTGACCCTGTTTGATGCTATTATTGCATCTAGTGTCCTAGCAGTGTGATACCTGTTAATAATGTGTGTATGTAGTTACAGTTACCAGTATCACCATACATATATATATATATATATATATATATATATATATATATATATATATATGTGTGTGTGCCACATACTGATAGATAGGGTAATCATGTGTGAGGGGGTATGGAGAGACAGATACGTATATATAGCTGCCTGCATGCACAGACATATTTCCACATAGCTAACTTGAGCCCATGTCTGATGTCCCATCTTCCCAAAGAACTGCTAAGTGTAGGGGCATGCCCGGTATGACTGTCAGTACTTACAAGGTGAATCTAGGTCAGACCTACCTGTACTCCAGTCTGGGATTTTATGTGCTGCAGCCAATTGGCTGCTGCACCTGATTCAACAGTGCAGCACCTCCTTGATATTTTGTCCAAGGCATTCCCTGATTCTTTGCTGAACGTATTATATGACACATACCTACCAAATGTACAGATTGTAATAGCATGTACAGTTTTTTTTTTTTAAAACAAATTTATTGTTTTAACATATAAGAGAAATATCATAACAATTTTATACAAATAATTAAAAATAGGTATTATTATAATATTCAACAAAACAACTAAAGTATTTACAAAGACATCCACTACAATCAGATCAATTAATTAAACTAAAATACTGTGCTATTGAAATTAGAATTTTTTTAACAAATTTTGTAAATTATCCCATACAATAAAATGTGATGTTTTTCTAGTTGTTCTCATTCTAATTGTGCTTATTTCCATATGACACATTATATTCATAACATTTTTAAATTCATTGAACGAAGGAGGTGTATCTGAAATCCAATTTCTAGTTATGATTTTCCTAGCCACTGCTAGGATAGACCATAACAAGGGAAGATTAATCTTTTTAACACATTGAGGTACAGGTGTGTTGAATAATATAAGAGACTTAGAAATAATGAAATTATCTGTAAAAAGAGCCTGCAAAAATTCATTAATTGACTTCCAGTATTCTTTCAACTTCATACAGTCATAAAACATATGAGCCCAGTCAGCATTAATTTCTACATTACATCTCTTACATAGATTATCTTTATTATTAATTTTATTCATCATCAAAGGTGTATAAAAAGATCTATGTAAAATTTCCATGTATAAAGTCTCCAGACAATGGAAGATGTAGTTCTATAAGCAGATTCAATATATATTGTTTATCTTGTTGAGTTGGTGGGTCCCCATTAATAGAGGTGAAATAATTCCAGTATGAATCTACATTGTAAAAAGTTTCTTGTCTGATAATTTTGAAAGTTTACCTTTATCAGAAACTTTATGCTGTAAATTTATTATCAAGTAATCAATCAGTTTTGGAATAGATTCTTTAACTGTTATAGACATTAGATCTATTCTATCAATGAGATGTTGTCTAAAGATCTGAACCTCTAACCAGCAAGTTTCTCTTAGATCAAATTCTTGTTTTAAGAAATCTAGATTTTTAACTTTATTATCAGATATCAGCTGATACCAGTACTTTAGATTATTATCTATAGCTAAATGAGCTCCTTCAGAAGTAGATGACATAAGCATACCCTGAGTATAAATTATAGGGAATACAATAAAATTCCATTCCCTATACTTAGGGTGCATGAATATAAAGTTCACGATAACTAATAATAATATTTAATGGGTAACAGACCATATGTTTAGGTGTAATAGGTGAAGTACAAAATTCCTTTAGCAACCACAACATGGAGTTATTTATAATCATATTTTATGTGTTAAGGAGATTTTCATGAAGTGCATACTAATTAGCTCCCAATAATCTTTCCATTTTGCGACATATGACCGATCTATTAATAAAGTAATAACTTTTATAATAGAAGAGATAATATATAAATTAAAGTCTGGAAAAGAAATACCCCTTGAGACCAGCTATTAGTATGTTTCTTTAATGCAATCCTAGGTCTATTAGGTGCCCATAAGAAATTTAACATTAGTGTATTCAGTTTCTTGATAGTTATTTTGTAGGTGAAAGTATTATTGATTGTATTAAGTATAAAATCTTGGGGAATATTATCATTTTAATAATTGTAAGTCTCTCCTCCATAGTAAAAACATATTATTCCAGGTATTAAAAATATTTTGTATATTAAGAAAACAGGTATTATAGTTATTATATATAATAGATTTAATATCTTTAGATAGTATTATACCTAAATAAGTTATCTGACCTGAGTTGGGTACATATTTAGTAAAATCACTAATGAGAGTATTTTTCGTGTATATATAGGTAGTATTTTAGTTTTTCTTCATTGAATATTAAACCAGAAATACTTTTAAAATTCATCATTTTATCAAATAAAGACTGCATAGAAGAATTAGATCCTGCTGATGTAATTAGAACATCATCTGCAAAAAGTTGAATTTTTGATGTTGTATTTTCTTCTATTTCAAAACCCTCTATGTCAGTACTGTTTCTAATCAAATTAGCCCAAGGCTCCATTACTAAAGTGAATAATAGTGGAAACACTGGACATCCTTGCTTTGTACCTTTAAGAATGGGTATTTTTGTGAAACATATGTTCCTACCTTAATATAAGCCAGCGTTCCTTTGTATAAATGCTCAATTAAATTTACAAATGCATCAGAGAAATTTGTGCATTTCAGTAAGGTAAACAGATAGTCCCAACTTACTGAATCAAATGCTGAACCTATATCAAGACTAATAAGTGTTAAATCTTTCTTTTTCCTATTTGCAAAATCAATTAATGTTAAAGTTCTTCTTATATTATCAAAAGTATTTCTATTTACAATGAAGCCTGTCTGATCTATGTCTATAATGCCGGGATAATTGTCTTCAATCTATCAGCAAAAATACTCATAAACATTTTATAATCAACATTAAGTAATGAGATGGGTCGATATGAAGAACATCTAGTTGGATCTTTATTAGGTTTTAAAATTGGTGAAATAAATGTATATTGCCAAGATGGGGGTTATTAACTCAGTTTGGGCCAGAATAAAAACCTTATGTATTAATGAATATGTAGTTTTAGAAAGGATTTTATATATCTCTGGTATAATACCATCATTACCCGGTGCTTTGTTTGATTTAAGCTTATTTATTTGTGTAATAACTTCTGTATATGAAATACTCTTGTCCAATAGTTTAATCTGTTGTTTATTAAGCTTTTTATTCATGTTTGTGGTTATAAACTCCTTTATTTTATCTTTGGGTTCCATGTTAATGTTGTTATGGTTAATCTTGTGAAAGTGATTTCTAAATTCATCCAGTATTTCTGGTATACTAGAAACATTCTTCTTTTTCCTTAGAGAAAAGATTTCTTTGATATGGTTTTGTTTATTCGATCTTTTGTTTTATTTTTAAGTCTATGTAAGTATTTGGGGCTTATTGAATAAGACAAAACTTGTATTTCTCTAAAGTTATTTTAACTTTATGAGTCAAAATTTCTTTGTATTTCTCATTTAGTTTGTTTATTTCTTCAATAACTTTCTTGTCCATAATATTTTCTTTATTATTATGTTTATAAGAGTCTAGTTTACTTTGAATATCTAACAATTCCTTATCCCAAGATTTCCTTTTGTTATTATACCATCTGATACTTTGTCCATATAGATATGATTTTAAGGCATCCCAAACATAGACAATGGAGACTTCAGGAGTATTATTTATGTCTATGTTGTACTTCTGAAAGTATATATTCTTTATAGTCTTTTAGCTGAGTTAAGTATGCTGGTATCCTTTTGATCTGAACATTATGAGTATTTTTTATCATGAATTCAAAAACAATTGAGTTATGATCAGATATAGGACATGAACTGATTTTGGAATTAATTAAATCTGTTACCATCTGGTTAGAAATAAAGACCCTATCTATTTTTGAATAAGTTTTGTATCTGTTAGAAAAAAAGGTGTATGGTAATGATTTTGACTCTATCTGATTATTAATATCATTCAAATGATAAGAATTAGCAAAATCATTTAAATGTTTTGCATTAGATGTAATTCTTCTTTTCTTTATAGTGGTAGTATCACTTTCATGTAGTATACAATTAAAATCACCAGCTAAAATAATATCCCTATAGAGAATGATATGATCTTATCAATATGATGTTTCACTGTATTAATACCAATTCCTGGTATCCAATATACATTAATTAAAGTGTAAGTCTTCCCATTAATTTGTATTGTAACCATACAAAACATTCCTTTGTCATCCTGATAAGACTTAATGGTTTTAGGAATGGGCATACTTTTATTCCATAAAATAGCCACTCCTCTTTTTTCTGAGTGTGCTCTGAACTAACCAATACTGTATACTTATTAGTGGCTAGTTTATCAATATCTTTTTTCAAGAGATGGGTTTCTTGCAGGAAGACTAGATTGGCCTTGTGTAGATTAATGTATCTTATTAGGCTTGCCCTTTTACACGGATTATTCAATCCATTAATGTTTAAAGAAATTCCTTTTAAAGATGTCATTTGGCATTTTTAAAACTCAAGAATCTTATGATCGAAATAACAAATAACAAGATAAATAATGTTACATCTCCTCTTTTAGGTGTACCTTTAAATATAGCTGTATTTATTAAATCTCTTATGGGATTTTGTATAGGATTCAATTTTGTTTGTAGTGACAATGAGTGTACAAAATATATTGTGGATGTCAAAACTATATACATATAACAATGAACAAGTGAAAATAATGTAAGGATTAAACCTTGCATCCGCCTGAGTTGAAAACTCCAACTTAGAGCAGTATTTGCTACTCAAGTTAACCCCTACCCTAAGCAGCAGTACCTCAGCTACCACCTTATCAATTTAATACTAGTTATATTTAACTGAGGTTAACAGTTTTCAATTCAATTATCTATCAAGACAAAACTACACATTTGGTAAAACAGCATCATATAAACTAAAATAAACTTTTTTTTAAAAACTGTTCATACTATTATATAGATCTATGTAATATATAACACTTGTATTCTAATAGCATTCAAATAATCTTAATGTTAGAAATCAAGAGGAGAGAAAATTATGTTCTAACATTCATTTAAATCAAAACTTTGGCTAATATGATTCAGACATTACATGCATTAAGATGCATCTATTTTCTGTCATGTGAATTCTATCAACAGCTTCCAAAAAAAATCTTGAATTGTTTGTATATGAGCATTTACTTAAACTCATTATTGTCAATAGAGTAAAATATTGTATTCATAAAAATTATTATAAATCATATTGCATAGTTATGCAGATTCTCAGAAACACCTGCGTTATTACCTAAAAAAAAGCCATCACACACATAAACACAGACACACACACATACATACACACACACACACACACACACACACACACACACACACACACACACACACACACACACATACATATACACATACACATATATACATACACACACACACACACACACACACACACACACACACACACACACATACATATATATATATATATATATATTTGATCTCACTGAGTTGTGTGTTAGTAGAGCACTATCCTACTTGCTGTCCCTAGAATAAATCTGTCTGCTTTATACAAAATAATGCACAGCAAACACATATTAGTAACCAGATTTTACAATCATGCTAACCTACTGCTTTAAAATATATCACATGACATTTCTTCCAGAATAGAGTTATAAGATTATTTATGCTTGCCAATCAGATGAATTAAATGAGTTATAGTAAAGTATATGTTTGGGACACAAGTTTTAACACAGATTATTATGCTACTGTTAAGTAGATTTTCAAAAAACATTTAAATAAATGTTTCATTTTCTATGCCTTCTAAAATAAGATATTTACTTGCTACAAGAAACTACATCATCCAAACTCATCATAACTGACATATTTTATGAATAGAGTATTTTCCTGAATCTGTGGTGTGTCAATGTGATAACCTTGTCAATGTTTATACTAACTGCTTTCAGTTTCTCTGTGAAAATTCTGTGAGTGAAGCTTCTGAGGAAACTCATGGACACTATGCATGAGACAGCCCACATCCCAGATTGTCTCCTTAACATTTTGGGAAACTTATTAAAACTTGTGGCAAACATTCATTTTGTCAATAGAGTAAAATATTGTATTCATAGAAATTATTATAAATCATATTGGATAGTTATGCAGATTCTCAGAAAAAAAAGCCATCACACTCACGAACACACACACATACACACACACACACACACACACACACACACACACACATATATATATATATATATATATATCTGATCTCACTGAGTTGTGTGTTAGTAGAGCACTATCCTACTTGCTGTCCCTAGAATAAATCTGTCTGCTTTATACAAAATAATGCACAGCAAACACATATTGGTAACCAGATTTTACAATCATGCTAACCTACTGCTTTAAAATATATCACATGACATTTCTTCCAGAATAGAGTTATAAGATTATTTATGTTTGTCAATCAGATGAATTAAATGAGTTATAGTAAAGTATATGTTTGGAACACAAATTTTAACACAGATTATTATGCTGCTGTTATAGATTTTCAAAAACATTTAAATAAATGTTTCATTTTTTATGCCTTCTAAATAAGACATTTACTTACTACAAGAAACTACATCATTTAAACTCATTATAACTGACATATTTTATGAACAGAGTATTTTTCCTGAATCTGTGGTGTGTCAGTGTGATAACCTTGTCAATGTTTATACTAACTGCTTTCAGTTTCTCTGTGAGAATTCTGTGATTTGAAGATTCTGAGGTAACTCAAGGACATTGTGCATAAGACAGCCCACATCCCAGATTGTCTCTCTTAACATTTTGGCGGAAACTTATTAAAACTAGTGACAAACATTCATTTAGCAGTGTAAATGCATCTAAACATGACAGAACCTCCACAATGTATTCCACAGATCATCACAGCCTCTATGCAAGTGAAATTAAACTCAAAATTACCAACAAGCAATAAAACTCAGCATTCTTCTCCCAACTCAATTTTCATACAAACTTATTATTCACTGTTGCCACAGTCAAAAGCATTTCTATATATTAATAAAGAAAGAAAAAGAGTAGAAAATAAAGGGAGGCAGAAATAAAAAAAAAAATGTAAGAGAAAGCTGTAAGAAGTATATACAATGGAATGTTACTTACTGTTTATATTAATAGAGTTAAAAATAAAACATATTATTTACTCTTATTTAGTTCTGATTATTATTAGTTAAAGCATGACAGATTATTTACAAAACAAGCATAAGCAGTATAATCAAGAAAGTATAATTAGAAATAGCATTTGAAGAACTTATAAACTTTTACAAGAAATAAATATGTTATTATTCTATTAATGATATTTTCATTACTGTTCTCTTCCTGCCCTCCCCCACCCTTTACCCACTACATAATCTAAATAGAATGTCATTGTTTAAACAAAGAAAATAATAAAAGAAGAAGGAAAAAAAAAGGTAAAGATAAAAAAATGTATCAAATTACTAACCTTACTTTTTTCAGAAAGAAAAACAAATCGAGTCACAGCCTGCCATTAAATCCTCAGGCATTTTGACTGGTTATGAAACAAAAACATTTCTTTGCACATAGAGAATAACTTGATTAAATCTTTTCCAAAATATTTGTGGCTTTCTGGAAATGCAGGAACTATATTCAAAAAGATTAATAATGAACTAAAATGATGAGAGAGAAAAAAAAACATATAACAAATCATTTGTTTTTTAGTCTCATCTTCTTCTCTGAAGTCTTCCAGGAAGCTTCAGTTGCCAATCTCTTTAATGAAGAACTAGCCCATTCCATTTCTTCTATTTTATCCAAAATCCTTTTTCTTTGACAAACAGTAAAGCAGAGTCTAAATCATCGAAGACCTTAGGACCATCAGGAAGGAAGATTTTAAGCTTGGCAGGAAACAGAAGGTATGTTTTAAACTGTGCTTTTTTAAGCTCCCTTATTAGTGGCAGAAAACTTTTCTTTAGCAATTACCATGCATCTAAACATGACAGAACCTCCACAATGTATTCCACAGATCATCACAGCCTCTATGCAAGTGAAATTAAACTCAAAATTACCAACAAGCAATAAAACTCAGCATTCTTCTCCCAACTCAATTTTCATACAAATCCTATTATTCACTGTGCCCACACAGTCAAAAAGCATTCTATATATTAATAAAGAAAAGAAAAGAGAGTAGAAAATAAAAGGGAGTGAGGGCAGAAATAAAAATGTAAGAGAAAGCTGTAAGAAGTATATACAATGGAATGTTACTTACTGTTTATATTAATAGAGTTAAAAATAAAACATATTATTTACTCTTATTTAGTTCTGATTATTATTAGTTAAAAGCATGACAGATTATTTACAAAACAAGCATAAGCAGTATAATCAAGAAAGTATAATTAGAAATAGCATTTGAAGAACTTATAAACTTTTACAAGAAATAAATATGTTATTATTCTATTAATGATATTTTCATTACTGTTCTCTTCCTGCCCTCCCCACCCTTTACCCACTACATAATCTAAATAGAATGTCATTGTTTAAACAAAAGAAAATAATAAAAGAAGAAGGAGAAAAAAGGTAAAGATAAAAAAATGTATCAAATTACTAACCTTACTTCTTTTCAGAAAGAAAAACAAATCGAGTCACAGCCTGCCATTAAATCCTCAGGCATTTTGACTGGTTATGAAACAAAACATTTCTTTGCACATAGAGAATAACTTTGATTAAATCTTTTCCAAAATATTTGTGGCTTTCTGGAAATGCAGGAACTATATTCAAAAAGATTAATAATGAACTAAAATGATGAGAGAGAAAAAAAACATATAACAAATCATTTGTTTTTTTAGTCTCTTCTTCTTCTCTGAAGTCTTCCAGGAAGCTTCAGTTGCCAATCTCTTTAATGAAGAACTAGCCCATTCCATTTCTTCTATTTTATCCAAAATCCTTTTTTCTTTGACAAACAGTAAAGCAGAGTCTAAATCATCGAAGACCTTAGGACCATCAGGAAGGAAGATTTTAAGCTTGGCAGGAAACAGAAGGTATGTTTTAAACTGTGCTTTTAAGCTCCCTTATTAGTGGCAGAAAAACTTTTCTTTTAGCAATTACCATGGAAGAATAGTCATTGTCAAAAGCACAGTTGTCTCCTTAAACTTAACAGGAGCTTTAGCCCAAGCAGATTTAAGAACCATCTCTTTATCAAAAGATGATAGAAGTCTAACTATAACTGATCTAGGATAGTTTTTGTTAGAGTTAGTATTAGCTATAGATCTATGTGCTCTTCGATACCAAAGAGAATGCTTCTGGTAAATCTAAAGTTTTAGGGAGCCATGTTGTTAAAAAGAAGTAATATTGTTACCTTCAATATTTTCTGGCAGTCCAAAAATCCTAATGTTATTGTGCCTAGATCTATTTTCCAGGTCATCCAGCTTTGTTTGTAAATGTATTTTGTTTCAGCAGAAACTCAATGTTGATTTCCTGTTCTTGTATTTTATTTTCCATGTCATTCACAGCTTCTTCTATGCCTGTCATCTGGATCTTCTGTTGTTGCAGGTCCATATGTAACAAGTCTATTTGTTTTGTAGTTTTTCTATGAAAGTGTCTATTTTAGTATCCATTTTATCCATCTTAGCAGTAAGTTGCTGGACTATAATTATCAGAGACTGAAGTTCTTTCTTGATGCTGGAGTCTTGAGAATTTGTCTTACTGGAACTCATTTCAGACTGATAAACTGACAGGAAAATTTCCAAAGTAATTTCTGACAGGAATATTATTAAGATTTCCTTTCTTTTTTAGATATAGTTCAAGAACTATATAAAACAAACATATTTAGAAAGAAAATTACTTCAAGAATTAATTTTTTAAGTAATTAATTCCTGTCAATGTAATGAAATTGGTGGAGCTGAAGAAATCTGCTGCTATCCTGTGTTCATCCTTGGCCACGCCCCCAGCATGTACAGTTTTGAGTCATATTTTTTGTGCATTTTACATAGAATTGTGATTTTCAGGTACATTACTGGCAAATTATTATAGATTGAACATGTGATGATCCTGCTGCAGCTGTCTCCGCAGGATCATATTGTGCAGCATCGCACATAGTGCGAACATCTGTGCACATGTGGTTGGAGAGTACTGAAGGGCTCCACCAGATATATCGAGGCACCAGAACCATGACTTGAGCAGCCCAAAAACATGCTCTATAATGTTCCTAGTATGTGCATGTGCCGCATTATGGCATTCTTCGGTAGGTGTGTGCACATTTCTGATAGGTGTCATCATCCACGGTTCTAGTGCATAGCCAGCATCCCCCAGTAGATGTCCATACAGGATGTCCCCCCTGGCAAACATCTGGTACAGCGCTGATGTGTGCCAGATATGGGAGTTGCGATAACTGCCAGGGCTATGAGCACACACATTCATGATAATGTCCTGGGCATTGCACATGACCTGGCAGTTGATGGAGTGATACCCCTTGTGGTTGACGTAGACTCTATCCTCATCACCAGGTGGTGCTTTGATGTGGACATGAGTGCAGTCTATGGCACCCAGTACCTCAGAGTAGTTTGCTACATGGTAGAAGAGATGCATACTGCTGGCCCTCTCCTCAGGGGTGCTAGGTAAATACATGTGCTCACTGACACATGTTTTCATAGCATCCAGGAACTGGTGGAGTACCCTGGATGCTGATACCTCTGAGACCCCCATCATGTCCCCAGTTGGTCTTTGAAAAGTACCTGTAGCTAGCATCCTAAGGGCTACATAAACCTTTGTTTCCACTGGGATAGGTTCCAGTCTTTTGGCTCTAGGTCTGAGTTGAGGGCAGCAGAGCTTGGTGAGTTCTTGTATGTCCCTGTATACCCTGTAGAACTCTATAATCTCCACTCATGTAGCTCCTGGCAGGTTACCCTGGGCCTGAACACTCTTCTCCTTCTCTGCCTAAGCCTATTGTCAGCAGCAGCAGCACTGACCTCATCATCTAGCACATACAGGTGTAGCAGAGCTGCTGCAGCCCCTAGCATTCTCTCAGGTAAAATTCCCAAGTCTGTACTCCAATGGTGCAGAGTATGGGGGGAAATCATATTGTAGAGTGAATGCATACTTTATCGTGCTCTGCTGCAGATGCAGCCTGTGTGATTGGCTAACAATGGTGCAGTCCACCTGCCAAGTACAAAATTGAGGGGTTGGAATGGCCCAGTTTAGGTGGAACAGGGGCCATCAGTAATTTATATATGATTGGTTTTCTCAGCCAATTTCTTTTTTTTTTCTTATTTTGACAACCTTCCTTGCTAAACACTGTGACACTGTCTGCAAACCCGTGCTGAAGGTGTAAACAAAGCTCAGCAGTCAATAGACACATCCCCATGAACAAATACGCTCAGCACAGCGGAGCGCCATGCAAATACGCTCAAACCAGCTTAAACATGTGCCCCGAAGGTAAACAAAACTTAGCAGCACTGGACACACACCCCTGCTCAGCTCAGTGGTGCAGCACACAAACGGGTACTGCTGTGTTCCACTTTGCTTAAAGAAATAGAAACACACCACTTTTTGATGTCAGCTACCTCTTCTGTGGACACCAACACAATTCTGGGGCTACACGGGTTTGATCTGCAGGCACAGATACCCATTTTTGTTATTCAGTAACCCCAGCTCATTTGTATACAGATCCACAAGGCCCTATAATGCATTATTGTCACATATCTTATTTTTTTCGTTTTTACACTTTTAAATATTTTTTTTTTGCATAACATCATGTTTGCACACTGCTGAGCACTGCGCAAACATAATATGGGTATTAAAAAAATATATATATATATTTTAAATTGTTTTCCATTACTTTTTGGACACACGGGATAGTTTTGTACATATCTGTCTCTGCTTTGCTATTTCTAACCTTCTAACTGGGCTTTTACAGCCCCTGTTCACTTTTTAATTTTATGTACACTTCGGACACCATCACAGGATCTGCATGACTACCTATCTGCTTGCTGGATCACTCTACAACTTCATTTGTAAACAATTCAGCTGCTTATGTGATGATTTGCATGCCACAGACACTTTCATGTTGGCATGCTCGTGCACGCCCTCAGCTCTGTTTACTGGATTTCACGGCTGCTTGTAAGCTCCGTGCCACTATGCCTACACAGACAATTACTCCATGTAGGTTTTATTGAATTCCCCCTATAAATTTTTTTCATTTTTTGTGTGTGGTTATCCCTTAAACTTCCTTAAAAGATCATATGTAAAGGTTTTTTTGTTTTTCTATAATTATGCTCTCATTATGTAAATTGGGCTTTCGGGTTGTCAGCTTTGTAATTTTACTTTGCTTACTTCAGTGGAACTATATTTATTATGTATAATAAACTTGTGGTTGCATTCATGTGTACGCTGAACAGCTGTCCAATTACTTCCTAAATACATGCCATTTGCACCTTCTGATGATGCAGTTGTGGAGAGAACAGATTTCAACACATAAAGTGTACAGAATGCAGCACAATCAATCAGTCAAGAAGACAATAAATCAGTAAATAAAATGCAGTAATGTTCAATGAAAAGTTAACAAAAGCAAAATCTACATTCTCACAGAAGTACAGATTCCAAAAGTTTATATTCTATCACTAGTCCAGCCTGTGTCTAACAAATACACTTTAATGCAGGGTTATCATTAAGGTAATTCACATACCCCTAGTCTTCTGTCTAAAAGTATTCTTCTCATGCTCGACAACTTTCAACGTGTTGCATCTATGTTATTGTACTGTATTCCCAGCACTGTATACTTTAATAAGAATCTTATCCCGCTCAGCTTTGCATTTGACAACTTTTACTTAAAATATAACTGAATTTAGTTATTTACTAACTTATTGTCTGAGTGAATGGCCGATCAATTGAATTGCATTCTATGTCTCTTACCATTAAAATCTGCTGCCAGCTATAGAAAACACCTCCTCACTACAAAGAGTTTGTCCCCACAGTTACATCAGCAGAAGGTGGGATCAAATGACAGAATTAGGAAGTAATTGGACAGCTTCTCAGCATACAGAAAATAGGAAAACATGTTTATTAAACTTAATATGTATAGTTCCACTGAAGTAACTGAAGTAAAGACTACATATTTCAGAACACAAAACTCCACTACACATTCTGAGAATATAACTACAGCTAAAAGAAATGGTGAAAAACTGTAGATGATCTTTAAAGTCTACTAAACCATGTCACTGCTGTTTCTTTTTAACCCATGCTTTCTAACAATATCCTATTTGACTTTGTATTTGCATTGATGTCCTTATTGCTGGTTAAAGAATTACTGTTTCTGGGTCCTCTGTAAATGGCTTCTGCCCAGCAGAGTTAAGCCAATTAACAAAATGTAAACAAATAAACAAAAAGCCTACAGCCACTTGAACAATATTTACCAATGATTCGCACAAATGGAGAATGTTGAATAATCCTGATAAGCTACTATATTCCATAAAATGATGGAATGTTGTGTATAGTAAGACGTGATGATGATGATCTCTTTCTGTAACCACAAATGTATTTCAGATTAGCTGAATACCCAGCTGAAGATAACTGGTTTATTGTATCCTGAGGGAGTATTAAAACACATGTAGTAACACACACACACACACACACACACACACACACACACACACACACACACACACACACACACCAGGTTCACCAATTTATACATCAAATGGCAAACTTTGTAGACAATGCTAAGGTTGACAGAGTCCATAATAACTTGTTTTCATGTTAATAGAGGTTACTAAAGTTTTTCAAGATCAATACATGAATTGATGCAATAAGGTATCAGGTGTTATTGTAGATCAATGGCTCCAATAAGCACTGTTAGAATCTTCCTTTGAGAAATCTAGATATATGACTTTGACACCAGGTAAGTATCACTTGATTACATACGTTAATCATCTTCACTATTAATGAATAAGCCACATGCCTAAGCAAACAATTTCTTTTTTCCACATGCTTTGTTCTGTTACATCCTCAGCTCCTAGCTCTATGCCATAAGTCTATACATGTTAAGCACTTCTAGGCTTTCTTTACATGTCATCTAGTTCTGAACTTCTTATCCCAAACTACAAACAAGTATCTTACCAATATTCTAAAAAATGACATTACACAATGACTGGCCATTTACATTCCAAAACAAGCATACTGATTGACAGCCCAACCAGCGCACCCCTTGTAAATCGAGCATATACAACAGGGAAAAGGTCCGGTTGCCCGGACTTTCTTCCATTAATATATGTAATTAAAATTTTATTTTTCTTTCATTTTTTTAATAAACTTATAAAAAATGGAGACTTAAAATGAGCAAGCGAGTCAGGACAGAAATAATCCGGTACGCTATACAAAACTAGAAAAATGTACCTGATTACTCTTATATTTTCTCTTTCCCATTCATTTGTATTCTCCAGATTTCATTATTTTAATTAACGACCAAAAAAACAAAACAAAAAAAACAATGGAGATCTTCCTTTCTCCGTTGTTCCCTTTGCAATTGTGTAACCGTGGGAATGTAAGTCCCATACACATCAGCAGTACATCAGGAAAGCCCCAGCATACTGGTGACAACGCAGAAAAGCACTAAGGCACTGTTATGCAAGGACATTATTTAAAAAGTTAAGTAACATTTTTCTTAAATAATGTCATTGTATAATGGCAATAACCCACAGCTGGGTGTGGGTAATGCTGGATTTACCCACACTCATCCGTTGGTTATTGCTATAATATACACAGAGTTGTTTACTACTACATTCTAAAAATGATAACGTATACAATGAACTGTTTTCTACAACATTCTGAAATGATAATTTATACAATGAACTGTTTTCTACAACATTCTGAAACTGACAATGTATATAATGAACTGTTTTCTACAACATTCTAAAAATGATAATATATACAACGAGTTGTTTTCTACAACATACTTAAAATGACAACAACGTGTACAGCAAGCTGTTTTCTACAGCAGACATGCTCTTTCTATACATTCCAATACCCCCTCAGTCTTCTTTGCATTGGTTGCTTACCTTCACTTCATCTAATTTGTTTACCCTGGTTCCTTTAACACTTTTGTTGTCACAGCTGCTTTCTTCCAATTTTGGACTCTTTTCCTCTCTTTTTGGATTCCCACATGTATCCATCCATCCATCCATCCATCCATCCATCCATCCACCCATCCACAATCCCTTTCCCATTTTTTGTACGTGGGGCCAGGGTCTCACTTCAAGACTGACAATCTTCTAGGGCTAAGGTGTATACTGTCCTAATTCTTCCACACCACACACTTGCACGCAAACTCACACATATGACTAATTTTTCCATATGTATCTTTTTCACTAATTTTTATCGTCAAAATATTAGGCCACTGTTCCAGTCCATTCTATCCTTCCTATTCCTATTTTACAAAGGACTGTTGCATGTCTTCAGTTTACAATTAAATACACAAAGTCACTGCTGTAGACCGGCATGTGGTCGAAAGGCAGTTTTCAAATGGGCAGAATGCAGAATCAAAATACATCGACTAGACTAGAGCAAATGGATAGTGTAGCATGAGTATCTGAGTTCGGTATTGTGCACTGAGATCGTGGTTCAGTGAGGAACAGGGAATCAGCCCATTTCCTCACTGTAGTGCAATCTCAGAGTTGATATATGTAAGTAGCAGGGGGTGTGGGGGGCACAGCCCTTCACATGGGGGGTGCGGGGGGCTTGCCCTCCTGCAAAATTATGAACTACATGTACCATTGACTATGGAAGGTGTATAGCATGGGTGACTGATGTCACCTCCTGCTATGTCAAATAAATTGAACTATGGGTGTCGATGTATTCACTTTCAACCTGGCCGGAATTTCACTGTTGCCGATTCAGGATTTTGGGTCAACCATGTGACCGGTTGACCCATGCAGTTTCCAGGTTTCAATAGTATACCCATGTCTTCATGTCATAAGCAGACAATTATACTTTATCTTCCTAACTTTTATTTATTTTTTCACATTTGTTAACCAGGTTAGTCCAACTGAGTTTGCAAACAAACCCATTTTCGGTGGAGACCCAAGGGGAATAGCCCCAGCAAACATAAGTAAAGATAAAGTGACAATATACAAACATTAAATAACAATCACAATACAAAATAATTGTAAAACAGAAAAGGTTTGCATTGCATTGATAGTAAGCAACCCATTTTCAGTGGAGACCCGAGGGGAAAGAGCCCCAGCAAACATAAACAAAGATAAACATACAGGACAAAAAAACTATTAAAAACAACAATCCAAATACAAAATTAATTATAAAGAGAAAAACAAAAGAAAAACTTATGAACATTAAGGGTTGCACCGATAGCAGTGGTCTAAAATGTACTACATATGAGAATAAGAACAAAAAGATAATCATTGTTCAAAAGAAGGACAGTGTATAAACATTGATAGGAAGTGGGGGAAAAAAGGTAAATAGTGTGGAGAAATGGGAGGGGGGAAAGGAGGGGGCTATAGTCAGGCTATAGTAGTAGAGCTGAGGGTTTAGGAGGTTAGTTTAAGCAAAAGTTATTAACAGAGAAAGAAAGTTAGGAAATGCCACAGGTTATATAATATGACAGACTAAGACTATGTGTGGTCAAGGCAATGGCATCATTTCAAGTTTAGTAGGTGGGATTTAAGCTCCTTTTTAAAACGAGGAAAGGAAAGGTTAGATCTAATATGGAGAGGGAGTTTGTTCCAATTTAGTGAGGCAGAGTGTTTGTAAAGTAGTTTGCCAATATTCCTTTTGGGTTTATAAACTGAGAGAAGATGCTGATTAGCACTCCGGGGAGGCCGGGGCGAGAGTAGAGAGTAACATGGGAGGCAAGAGCAGGGCAGGCAGAGGGATTATTGAGTATGGAAAAGGTAGTGTGGAGTTGCGATTGTGGGAGAAGGTGCGGAAATTCCAGCCACTGCAGTTCGTTTAGTGAGAGGCAGTGATGATGTATGTTTGTTTCAATTTCTGCATTGAAGTAATTTAGATATTGGTAAGGATGGGGGAAGCATATCGAAGACTAGCTAAGAGAAATGCCTGCACTAAAGTGCATTTAATGGTAGTAGTGAGGAATTTTTTGTTCTTATAGTTTTTGGTGAGTTTTTTTTTTTGATGGTCTGTTGTATGTGCAAGTCAACTTTTAGTCTGCCATCAATTATTACCCCAAGGAGTTTGGTGTGTGAGGCAGGGGAGATAGTGATGCCATCTTGGGAGGAAAGAGAAAAGTTGGATTTAAGGTGAGAGAGTGTCTGAGGTAGGAAGAGAAGGAGCTGAGTTGTCTTAGGGTTAAGGATTAGTTGATTGTTTCTGAGCCATTTTTCAACAGAGATAAAGGTATTCTGCTTTAGTGCATGTAGTTGAGAGATAGTATTGGAGATAGATAAGAGAGTAGAGTCATCTGTGTATTGTATTACAGATGGGAGACTGCAGGATGAATGTAGGTTGTTGGTAAAAATGTTGAAAAGGAGCGGTCCAAGTATGGAGCCTTGGGGTACTCCTGTTTGAACAGCAAGGAAGGGTGAGAAAGCCTGCTGCAATCTAACAGCTTGTTTTCTGCCAGTACGATAGGATTGGAACCAGCCAAGAGTAGAAGGAGAGTGGTTTAGGTCTGAGAGTTTGTTATGAAGAATGGGATGAGACACAGTGTCAAAGGCTTTAGAGAGATCAAGGAATAAACAGGAAACAAGGAGGTTGTTGTCCCTAGCTTCTGCCACCTTTTGAGTAAAGGATAGTAAGGCAGTCGAGGTACTGTGTTTAGGGCGGAAACCATGTTGCGAGGGGGTGAGAAGATTTTCCTGAATGAGATAGGACAGTAGTTGAGTATGTATACATTTTTCAAGGATCTTAGAGAGCGGTGAGAGAATAGCGATTGGTCTATAGATAGAGGGTTCAACAGTGCTTCCATCTTTGTGCATAGGAGTGGTATAGAAGGATTTCCATATTTCAGGTACAGTAGATTCCTGAATGGAGCGGATGATTAAGATAGATACAGGATATATAACAGAGTGACTTATATCACATAAAAATACAGAGAAAAGGACCTCTGAAGAAAATCTTAATGCAGCGGACAAAGTCAGTGGACATAGACTGACATTCACATGTTCTCCTACACGCTTTACTTATTACTCATTTATAACAGTTCTACATGTTACCTTTTGATTTAAGTCAAAGTTGAAATGTCAGCCTTGGAAAGGGCTGCTAGTCCATCCTCATATTCATACATCTACCAGCATGGTATTAATTTATTCATATATGTAGCCTACAGAGCAGACTGGCAGGTTCTGGTAGATGGAAACATGCTGTATGCACCCAAACATGTCAGAGTGGAACACATAATTGTAAAGTATTTATGTCAAGAATTTGTAAAACAGAAACAATCATGACAGATGCAATCATATCCTTTAAAAAGTGTTGGAAAATAAATATGAACTTGGGCCCTTTGTTGTAATACAAGGACATTTTAGTATAAAAATAAAGCAGCCTTCATCTTGTCTGAGCTTTGTTCGGCTGTTCAGTATGACTTGTATAATGCATGCAAAGTCAGGAATTTTATTTGAGATGATTTATTTTTAAATCTAATTGAAAATTCACCTCAACTACAAAGGGCATTGTATGCCAAAATAATCTGCCTCAGAGCTACACGTTTAAAAAAAAACATCTGAAATTGAGAACAAAGTGCTAGAAAGATAAATAAAGTACATCTTAAGTTTCTTAGATGACTAGCAAAGATAAACACTTCAGGCTAGCTAGAAATGTCACTGTAAAAATATTGAAGCTGAATGATGGAGCCCAACCTGCTGCTGGATAAACCGGTTGTAAAATTCTGAAACACTGACAGACTTTACTGTTTGCTGAAATTTTAATATAATTCTTATGCATTAAGATTCCTAAAGTTTTTTCCACTATTTTCTGCTAAGGAAAGAGTTAAATTTATGGGTCACATTTCTAGTTTTTCACTCATAGCTGGAAAAGCAATGTGAAGCCCCAAAGTTGTAAAAGTTTAGAGTTTTACAGCACCACGTTGTATAAATGTCACCAGAGTATCTCAGCTCATAAATGCCATGGTAGCACCTTAGTTTAATATTCAAACTTAATCTAAACTTGTCTGTCCACTGATGGCTGGCCTTAGGTAAAGACACATATGCTGAAGACTTTGCTGTTGCCACTTGGTATTTAATTAACATTTCATTGCATGTTTATTTATTTATTATTTATTTATTTGACATTTATTTACCAGGGTGGTCTGACTGGGTCTAAAGAACCCATTTTCAGCAGAGGCCTGGGGAGAAAAGCTCCACATATAGTACAATATAATCCAATACAACAAATATTACATTAGAAATGCTATACAAAGGTGATAGAACTGCTACAAGATGCTGTAATATATTACTACACATCTAAACAATTCTATACAATTAAAACATTACAGACGATAATAGTCACTCTCATCATACGTGATTGATGCGGATAGATAGTGAGAGAGTTATGAAGAATAGAAGCAATAAAGCCTGAGCAGCAGCTTAAGGATATGGTGTAGAAGCAGAGAAGGAGTTAGAAGAGCCTTAGGATCTTGCAGTCTGTGAGGGATTGAAATGTGAGAGAAGAGGAAAACCTGAGTATTAGGCAGGCTTTATGCAGGAGCAGACCCATGTATTTTTGAGATGATTTTTTAAAGACGCTTTGAAATGGGTTAGGCCAGGCATAAACCTGGTAGCTAGAGGTAGTGAATTCCAATGTATAGAGACAAAGTATGAATGCAGAGAAAGATCAGGTTTTCTTGTGGGTTTTGAGATAGCTAAGAGATTTTGTCTTCTGATTGTAGGGATCGATTTGGTGTGTAAGGTGTGACTAGATTGCCTAGTCCTGAATCCTTTTCCCTTAACTCTCTGGCTATTAAATGGTTCATGTCCTACCTAACCAATAGACAACAAGCAGTTCTCTGGGAAAATAATATATCATCCATTCTACCAGTCACCCTCGGAGTCCCTCAAGGCTCTATTCTAGGCCCACTTCTTTTTTCTCTTTTTATCAATGACCTCCATGTAGCAATCCCACAAGCCACCTGCATTCAATATGCAGATGATTCAACATTAATATGCTCGGCAAGCTCCCCATCAGAACTACATTTCCCACAAGCCACCTGCATTCAATATGCAGATGATTCAACATTAATATGCTCGGCAAGCTCCCCATCTGAACTACATTCTCTGACTCAGAATGTATTCAACACAGTTGAAACATGTTTCACAAAACATTGCCTCCTTCTTAATGCTAAGAAAACCAAGCTCCTTCTCTTTACACCCACCAGTAAGTCCTCCCCTATAGATTTCTCTGTCATTTCCAATAATCGCACAACCATATACCCCGACTCTACCACCAAGTTGTTAGGAATTACTATTGACAATAACTTTACGTTTGATATCCACATAAATAATACCATAAAAACTGTCAACAGAAAAATAGGCTCCTTATATCGAATCAAAACTTTCCTAACTCCAATAGCCAGAACCAAGATTGCACACTCCCATTTAATTTCAACTCTTCTATATGCCTGTCCCATATACACTAACCTCAAAAAAAAATAACCTTGTCAAACTAGCTCATGCCTACAACAGCACCGCCAGATTTGCCACTGGCAATCCCTTTAGAACTCACCACTGTTTAAATCTAATGCAGCTAGGCTGGCTTGAACTTCAAAACCATCTGAATATCTTCCAACTAACCATTGCCCACAAGATATTTTATCAACCTAACAGCACTCCTATACTACCTAATCTCATAATCCCCTATAAAAATTTAAACTCCCTAGCAAACTTCTAGCTAGCATAACCAAGACTAACAACACGTCTGGTGATTCCCTGTTTTCTAACACAGTGGGAAAAAACTGAAACCTACTCCTCAACGAACTAACGTCACTTTCTTCCTTGCCTCTCTTTAAACAAAACCTCAAAAGACACCTTAAAACACATTGGTTATGCCCCTGCAGTAACCCTGACTAACCTTCTGGTTTTGCTAATATTATTTCTGCCTCCTACTATATATTCCAAACTCTAATGCATACTTTTTGAAGCAGAACAGGAACTGGTGAACACAATGGAACATACTGGTGGAATCTATCCTGTTGATTATCACAAAACATTCTTATTTTCATAATTTTATCATACCCTTTTGTCACTTTTATTTGTATAAATAATTTAACACATACTTTTGTCACTTTTATATTAGTGTAAATACCATCTTTTATCTCCATTTTTTATTCACTGCTTCTTGTATTTTTTATTGAACTACTTTTATTTACTATGTATCAACTATGATTTGCATTGTTTGTATTGTATTTCAAATTTGTAATCAAATTGTTTACTACTGGAGCTTTTCTCCCCAGGCAAAATGGAAATATATCCAGTTAGACTAGCCCGGTTAACAAATGTAAAATAAAATAAATAAATAGTGCAGGGCAGGCAGTAGGCTTGAAAATTAGGTTGCGCAATATGGATAGCTGAATAAAGGCAAGCTTGTTGGGTAGTTCAAGCCAGTTTAATTCTAGGACTGGTTTACAGTGGTGTGTGATATTTAGAGTTTGTGGAAAACTTTGCAACTTTGTTGTAGCACTGTTCCAACTTGTTTAGGGTAGAATTTTGTAAGTAAGATAGGGGCACCATAAAGAAGAGAGGGAAGTAAAAATGTTTTTGCAAGGGTAGTTTTGCTTGCTGCAGTAAAAAAATGTTTGTTTCTCTATAACAGTCCCAGTGTTTGATTAGTTTTCTTTATATTTTGCTGTATATGGGGGTCAAATGAAAGTTTATTGACAATGATAACACATAGAAGTTTGGTTTCCCACACTCTTTCTATGGCAGTGTTGTCAGATGCAAGGATGTTGAAATGATCAGTGACAAAGGAGGTGTTTTTAATGTTAGTGATGTTACTGTTATATTAAGTGCTCTAATCTTGTTTCTGTCCAGAATACTATCCCCAACATGATTAAACCATTTCATCTTATTTGCACGTATACTAAGCCATTCCAGTAGTTTTGCACTGTTCTATAATATGAGTATAGTTACTGGGATTTCTTGGAGCTGATTCCTAAGCGTACGTAGCATCATAAGTGCTAGATAATAAAGATGAACAATTAGTCATAATTTTTAAAAAGTCTCTCCTGACAGAAGGCAGCTTTTGTTTAATCTCTTTAAAAAATGATATAAGTAAGGCTGTACTGAGTGAAGCACAAAAAATTAAGTTGATTGAAAAGACAAACAAGCTACATGTTCTACATTTCTAGCTTATCTCTTCAGATCAATGTTTTGCTTATGTCAAAATAATCATACTCCTGCCCAACGAGTGGGATTCATGCAGTGAAATACTCCATAGTGTTTGACACAATGATACATGATGGCTGTGATGGCCTTTGTCTTTATTCACATAGAAAGCTGATGAAATTCCTTTTCCATAACTACTGTTATGCCTTGTTAAAATCTGTTACAGTCAGGTAGAGTGCATACCCCAGGGGCAATAGCTGCAAACCTTCTTCCTCTTAGCCCACCCCCACCCCTTTCATCCGTTTCACTGTTGATAATCTGTTGTATGTTAAGGTATTTAGCCCCTCTCAATAGTCATAGCCTTCAGTCCCTCCTCCTCAATACTTGTTCTTCACTAAACACCAACCAGAGGTGCAAAGTCTCCAGCTGCTTTTATCTTTAGCTACATTGTGTGCAGCAAACAATGAGCAAAGGGGAATACAAATATAAAAGAGAATAAAATCTGCCATTGCAGACTAGTAAGCAGCATACAACTTCCACCTGTGGCATATTCCTACACATAGTTTTTCTTGGAGAAACCTTCCAGTCCTTGAACAAGGGTGCATGTATGTTTACCTTATTTCCTTGGCTGTCCTTGATAATTAGCTAGGTTTAGCAGAGTCCCTTGGATTCTCCCCTGCTACTTTAAATTCCAATTGAAGGTTTCCCTCCCTCCCTTCCCCCATCCCCCAAGTGATTGCTCAGGTACAACACACCAAAGGTTTTAAAAACCCTGGATGCTATATTTGCTCTAATTGCAGTTGAAAGCCCTCCAGGTGTAGCATCTCTATAAGAGATGGTATTATTTTTCTTTTTCTCACTGTTGTCTTCCACACTGTAAACTCACTGTCCCTGCATAGAGTAGTACAATCATTTCTCTCTAAGGTAGCTTTCCAGTTATTTTTTATTTTTGCTGGTATAGTTTATATTTGGATATTAGAAGCTTATGTTTTTGTTTTTGCTCGCTCCCAATTTCAGTAAACCTGATTCAGAGCTCCTCTAAATGATAGTTTAGACTACTTTATAATGTCACAGTAATACTAGCTTAAAAGTGATTCCAATAGCTTCTTTCAAAAATAAGGGCATGAATATAAGCTACTTTATTAATTGTGTCTTCATGTAAAGCTTTTTTGTTTGTTTAATTGTCATAACTGCCTGCTATGTGCAAACTCTTTTTTCTCTCCTCCACGTCTGTCTCTCTTTCTCCCTAAAGTACCCTGCTCCCCATTGTGCTGTTCCTGATATAGTCTCTAAGAACCTACCTACATGGTGACAAAGGACCCTATCAAAATACCTGCGGTCTCATCTAACAGCCTTATTTTCCCTGCACCCTCTATCAAGGAAACAAGAAAGTATGCGGTTGTCTAAGTCCTGCTTAAAGCTGACTACCGTCTACTATTGCTTCAGAGGTTCTAAAGTACGCTATGAGCCTGAACAGCTAGCAGCCTTTACCCCCCCTCCTATCTACCCTGTATCCAACAAACCTCTTCTACTTTATAATAACCCCCTTTACTAGCTATCACTCCTTCTATAATTCTAAACCAGCTAGCTCACTTACAATCTTACCTGCAATAATAGATCTGCCCACTAGGTGGCACCCTTATCCCATCCTTTATCTCCTGCTTATCCACTGTATTTCTTCTGTAATTACACTACACCTCTTAAGTCCTAGACCTGATCTTATTTTCTCACTTACCCTTTACTTCAACTGTCTACACCCACCTGTTTTTTACTCATAGACTTCTGTTTTATCTCTGAACTTTCCCACTCCTGACTTGCCTAACTTTCCCTCAGTTACTAGCATTGCTGATAGTTTCTTCTCTAGCTTCTCCTTCACTTGTCTCTACCCACTCCGTTCGCCCTGCGGGCTCACTCCGCACCCCTACCCTTCCCCAAAATCCCACCCACCCCCAGGGGTCCTACTCTTATACCATCTAAGCACACCTCTTCCCTCTTCCACCAATCACATACCCTTCACCATTGGCCACTTAACTCCAATTCCCTCCTATCACTTACCACTCCCTATCTCTCCCACCACACCCTCCACCTATTCCTTTCCACACCTAATATATCTCCGAGCCTATAACAGCAACCTAACAACTTACCCTTCCAGATGTATAAGCTACCCACCCCAGCCCTCTTGCAGAGGTTACTCATACTTACACTTTTACCACCTCTAACTTTAGCTTACCTGCTAACCTCCTATGAACACCCATTATATCCACACCTTCTCTACCTCAATAAGCTATCTACCTCTCCTTCTCTACCTATTTTCACTAACCATGTTAACATAACATCTACACCCAGCTATCTACTAGCAAAATACCATAGGATAGCCCACATTAGATATGACTCTCCCAATCCCAGAAAATCTCTACCTCTATATAGTAAATTCCCAAATCCTAGACTTCAAACACTACTCTTCTCTTTAAATGATGGAGACATTCACCCAAACGCAGACTCAACAACTGCTACTACCACTCAACTCCTCAACCCCAACCCCTATACTATCCATTCCCTTACCAAACCACCTAACTCACTCTTATTAGCTCACTTCAACATATGTAGCATTAATAACAAAGTTGCACAACTCCATTCTCTCTTGGAAGTCTACTCCTCTGACATTCTTTGTTTAACAGAAACTTGGTTAAAACCTGTAACTAAAGAAAATGAAGTCATCCCACCCGGTTATAATATTTTACGACTTGACCGTGCAACCAAAAAGGGTGGCGGTGTAGCTATCATATTTAAATCTGGGTTACAGATTACTACCTACGACTATAAATCACCTCAAGACTCCAGCACTGAAATTCTTATTACCAAGCTTTAACTTAACACATTCAAATCCATCTATATTATCTGTATCTATCTTCCTCCTAGTAATAACATTGCCACCATAGAAAATATCCTTTGTTGGTTATCCCAAAATTTATCCCAAGAAACCATAATCCTAGGTGATTTTAACATTGATTGGAAGTGTTGTAGCAGTAGCCACCCTACCAGCCATATTAACCTTTTTGTTTTTTCTCAAACCATTACCTCCCCTACCAGGATAAACAAGCCTAATAAGAAAGAAAGTACCTTAGATTGGATTCTCATAAATAATCATCCCCAGACATATGAAGCTGGAACCCTCCCTGATGATGTAAGTGACCACTTACTAACCTACATCATCAGGCTTAAATCCAATCTACCTAATCCAACCATATCTAGGACAATTAGAACCAAGAAAAACTCCAACCCCAATCTCTTCCAGAGAGAACTAAGAGAATGTAGCTGGTCTCATTTAAAATACCTCACATTGGAGGAAGCTGCTAATTGCTTTAATTCTAACTTCCTAGCCATACTAGACCACTATGCACCAACCCGCTCTATTAGAATGAGAACTAAATCTGCCCCATGGCTTACAAAAGAAACCAGGCAAAAAATCTATCTCAGAAATAAATACTGGAATAAATCTCATTTAACTAAAAACCCAGTAGACCAACAAAACTTCAGACAGCTGAGAAATGAAACTAAAAAAGCTATACTGTCTAACAAAAGAAACTACTACCTACAATTCCAGCAGACTAACCATAATAAACCACAAATGTTCTGGGCGAGTATTAATCAATTATTACAACCAGGTCAATCTATCACACCAAATCCACAAGGCACAGACCAGGAGAATCCCAAGCAGACTGCTAATGCCTTTAATACCTTTTTCACTGAGGCCATTCAAACTCTTGCCAGCCAGTTATTTACGCAGAACTTAACTATATCCAACTCTAACTCTAACCATCCCCTCCATTTCTCTTCCAACCAGTCCCAACAACATATATTCTTACCCTTATCCAAAAACTAAAACTGAACACACCTTCAGCAGACCAACTACACGCTGAATATCTACAAAAGGCAGCCAAATCCATTGCCTATCCCATTTCCATTCTCAGCAATAGAACCATCAGTGAAGGACACATCCCTAAAATCAGAAAGTATCCCATATTATCCCCCTTCACAAGGGTGGGAACTCTACTGAACTCACCAATTACCGTCCCATAGCCCTACTTTCTCCCTTAGCAAAGATCATGGAAAAATGCATCCACAGACAATTGCTAGACCACCTAATCCAAAATAACTTACTTTCAAACTCTAAACATGGTTTTAGACCTTCCCACAGCACTACTACTGCCCTCCTTTCCATTACTGACTGTATTAACAAAAACCGTAACCTCAATATGCTTTCCTCTGCACTGTTTATAGATCTGTCTAAGGCATTCGATATGGTAAATCACCAGATACTTATAAATATCCTCAAATCCATGTCACTAGATGCAGTAGCTATAAAATGGTTCCAGTCCTACTTAGATAGCAGACAACAGGCTGTACTCTGGCATAACATTTTATCTACCCATTTGCCCGTTAACATTGGTGTCCCTCAAGGGTCCATATTAGGACCTCTCCTGTTTTCTATATTTATCAACAACCTTCACCTAGCAATCCCCCAAGCTACATGCATACAATATGCAGATGATTCCACACTTATATGCTCAGCCACATCTATATCTGAACTTCACTCCCTTATCCAAAATGTGTTTAACACAGTTGAACAATGGTTTACCAGCGCTGTCTCCTTCTGAACCCCCAAAAAACTAAACTCCTCCTTTTTACTCCTACTTGTAAGTTCCCTCCAATAGACTTTACAGTAACATCCAATAATGGTACTCTCATATACCCAGATCCAACTACCAAACTACTAGGTATCACCATAGATAACCTTAACTTCGACACCCATATTAACCTTCCTCTCTCCTGCAGCTAGAATAACTATTGCTCACACCCATCTAATTTCTACTCTTCTCTATGCCTCACCCATATATACTAATCTCTCTAAAAACAGCCTTAATAAAATGGAAAACTCCTACAATAACATAGCCAGATTTGCTACAGGTAACCCTTTCAGAACCCACCACTGTTTTAATCTATAGCAGATAGGATGGCTTGAATTACAAAATCAGCGTAAATTCCACCAACTGACCATTGCCCATAAAACCCTTTACCAACCTACCAATACCCCTATACTATCTGCCCTCATTACCCCCTACAACAATCTAAAGACTTTACGATCATCACATAAACTTCTTGTAAATATTTGTAAATCAAACAACAGGGCTGGGGGCTCTCTTTTCTCTAATACTGTTGGAAAATCCTGGAACCTTCTTCCTAACAAACTTTCCTCTCTTCCCTCTATATCACTCTTTAAAACCAAATTGAAACTTTTTCTCAGAAAACACTGGTTGTGCCCCCGTACTAAACCTGACTGATCAACTAGCTCTTCTTACTTAGTTCAACCAACCCTCCTCTTCTCAGTAATCAAGTTCCTTTTCTTAATAACAACTTACCTTGTCCTTCTATACTATTACTTACATCTTCAGAATCTCGTTAAGGAGACTACTTTTACTAATATATTGTATAATTTCAGATCCTACGTTTTCTTTATGACTACTTGTATACTAATATATTGTATAATTCAGCTGCCATCTTTTTCTTTATGATGTATTGCAACTACATTTTGCATTGTATTAATTGTATCTGCATATTTTGCACTATGTTATGAACGAATGACCTCTTTGATTATTCTCTGTACTGCACCTGCAATGTTCATTGTATACATACATTTTTGTATATGTGATTTTGTTTGTTTCCTCGAAGCTTATCTCCCCGGGTCTCTACTGGAAATGGACATATATCCAGTTAGACTAGCCCGGTCAACAAATGTAAAATAAAAAATAAAATAAAATTCTGGCCCCATAAAATAAGGTTCTTGAGGAAAGTGATGACATAAAGGCCCGGTTGACAATGGATTATGCTTAAGAGCAGAGAAGGAGCTTATAGTAAGGCTATTAAAAAAGATGTACCTCATAATGCTTCTGTAATTTCTGCTTTTTTTAAACTTTTAATAAAACATTTGTAATTGATTCTGTCATTAAAGTCACACTAAAGAATTATACTACACAACTGCAACTAATTGTATAGAAAGTCTGATTAAGATGAGATCAGCACTTCAACTGCTCCAGTGACATAGAAGGGATAAAGCCTTGATGATGTTCCGATCGAACTGGGTTCGATTTAGCAGCTCAAAGGACTAAAAAAGTAACAGGAGGGAGGGACATACCTGTCCAAAGTGGGAGGGCAGTCATCAATGTTTCCTTAGTGGAGGAAGGATTCAAAGAGGGGAGTTGTGCTCAAATGTAATTGACAACTCTGGGACATGGGGCAGGGAGTGGTTATGGCATAAAAAGACCCCCCCCAAAGACAAAAGCAGAGGTGACTGAATCCCCAGCATAAGTCCAAACAGGGGTGCTAGGAAACAAGCTGGCACTGATGTGGGGAACTGGGGACAGAGTCGGTCAAATGAAATTGCAAAGGGGACAAAAAAAGAGTATTTAAAAATAATGAAATCAGCACTAATTGTCATGCTTTGTCATTTCCTCCAAATAAGTGTAATTCCAAAAATGTACGTTACAGCAGGTAATAGCTCAGGAGTGGCAGTGTGTTTAGCTCATAAAAAAGACCTAAGATGTTGGCTAGCTCACCTCCCTTGAAAAAGACAAATTTCTGGCAAAAATAACTGCTTGAAGGAACTGATTAGGAAAATATACAAGAAAGTAATGTTCATAAAGTAAGAAATTATTGGAAATGACCAGTGCCAGGTGGGAAAGCACAGACCATTAAGGCCATGCGCCGCTAATCAGCTTTACCCTTTAGTTGATGTTTTGAGTCCCTCATCTTCCATTTGTCTACAATGTGAGTTTTTGACCAAGACAATAAACCAGACAGTGCTCCCAGGTTGCTCATGAAAAGAGACCTGTGCCTGGTGGGTTTCCCTGGTTTAAAAAAAAAAAACAGGAACTGTGCCATAGGTCCAGAGCTCTGGGGGCCTGCATTGGATTACATTACTTAGAGTTCAGAATTCAATATTCTTTACCTATAAAGAATGAAAAAGGCCATATTGTCAGAGACTGTAAAAAAGTTCATGAAGCAGGTAATATGAATTAATAGCACTAGCTTCCAGGCAGATGCTTCCAGCAAGTTCAATATTATTTCTCTTTCTACCAGCATGTTGCTGTTTGCTCACCAACTGTAGGTTACAGCCAGGAGAAAACAATACGGTCATGCAGACAACTTACAGCCAGGAGAAAACATATGGTCATGCAAACAACTTACAGCCAGTAGAAAACAATATGGTCATGAAGACAACTTACGACCAGGAGAAAACAATACGATCATGCAGACAACTTACAGCCAGGAGAAAACAATACAGTCATGCAGAAAACTTACAGCCAGGAGAAAACAATATGGTCATGTAGACAATTTACAGAAAGGAGAAAACAATACGGTCATGCAGACAGCTTACAACCAGGAGAAAACAATACGGTCATGCAGACAACTTACAGCCAGGAGAAAACAATATGGTCATGCAGACAACTTACATTAAGTTAGAGCCAGGAGAAAACAATATGGTCATGCAGACAACTTACAGCCAGGAGAAAATAATACAGTCATGCAGACAACCAGCCAGGAGAAAACAATACGGTCATGCAGACAGCTTACAGCCAGAAGAAAACAATATGGTCATGCAGACAACCAGCCAGGAGAAAACAATACGGTCATACAGACAACCAGCCAGGAGAAAACAATACGGTCATGCAGACAACCAGCCAGGAGAAAACAATACAGTCATGCGGACAGCTTACAGCCAGGAGAATACAATACAGTCATGCAGACAACTTACAGCCAGGAGAAAACAATATGGTCATGCAGACAACTTACAGCCAGGAGAAAACAATATGGTCATGCAGACAACTTATCGCCAGGAGAAAAACAATACGGTCATGAAGACAACGTACGACCAGGAGAAAACAATATGGTCATGCACACAACTTACAGCCAGGAGAAAATAATACAGTCATGCAGAAAACCTACAGCCAGGAGAAAACAATATGGTCATGCAAACAATTTACAGACAAGAGAAAACAATACGGTCATGTAGACAACTTACAACCAGGAGAAAACAATACGGTCATGCAGACAACTTACAGCCAGGAGAAAATAATACAGTCATGCAGAAAACCTACAGCCAGGAGAAAACAATATGGTCATGCAAACAATTTACAGACAGGAGAAAACAATACGGTCATACAAACAACTTAAAACCAGGAGAAAACAATACGGTCATGCAGACAACTTACAGCCAGGAGAAAATAATACAGTCATGCAGAAAACCTACAGCCAGGAGAAAACAATATGGTCATGCAAACAACTTACAACCAGGAGAAAACAATATGGCCATGCAGACAACTTACACTAAGTTGCAGCCAGGAGAAAACAATACGGTCATGCAGACAACTTACAGCCAGGAGAACAACATGGGTATGCAGACAACTTACAGCCAGGAGAAAACAATATGGTCATGCAGACAACTTACAGCCAGGAGAAAATAATACAGTCATGCAGAAAACCTACAGCCAGGAGAAAACAATATGGTCATGCAAACAATTTACAGACAGGAGAAAACAATACGGTCATACAAACAACTTACAACCAGGAGAAAACAATACGGTCATGCAGACAACTTACAGCCAGGAGAAAATAATACAGTCATGCAGAAAACCTACAGCCAGGAGAAAACAATATGGTCATGCAAACAACTTACAACCAGGAGAAAACAATATGGCCATGCAGACAACTTACACTAAGTTGCAGCCAGGAGAAAACAATACGGTCATGCAGACAACTTACAGCCAGGAGAACAACATGGGTATGCAGACAACTTACAGCCAGGAGAAAACAATATGGTCATGCAGACAATTTACAGCCAGGAGAAAACAATTCGGTCATGCAGACAACCAGTCAGGAGAAAACAAAATGGTCATGCAGACAACTTACAGCCAGGAGAAAACAATACGGTCATGCAGACAACCAGCCAGGAGAAAACAATATGGTCATGCAGACAATTTACAGCCAGGAGAAAACAATTTGGTCATGCAGACAACCAGTCAGGAGAAAACAATATGGTCATGCAGACAACTTACAGCCAGGAGAAAACAATACAGTCATGCAGACAACCAGTCCAGAGAAAACAAAATGGTCATGCAGACAACTTACAGCCAGGAGAAAACAATACGGTCATGCAGACAACCAGCCAGGAGAAAACAATATGGTCATGCAGACAACTAGCCAGGAGAAAACAATACGGTCATGCAGACAACTTACAGCCAGGAGAAAACAATACAGTCATGCAGACAGCTTACAGCCAGGAGAAAACAATATGGTCATGCAGACAACTTACAGCCAGGAGAAAACAATATGGTCATGCAGACAACTTACAGCCAGGAGAAAACAATATGGTCATGCAGACAACTCATCGCCAGGAGAAAAACAATACGGTCATGAAGACAACGTACGACCAGGAGAAAACAATATGGTCATGCTCACAACTTACAGCCAGGAGAAAATAATACAGTCATGCAGAAAACCTACAGCCAGGAGAAAACAATATGGTCATGCAAACAATTTACAGACAAGAGAAAACAATACGGTCATGCAGACAACTTACAACCAGGAGAAAACAATACGGTCATGCAGACAATTTACAGCCAGGAGAAAACAATATGGTCATGCAGACAACTTACACTAAGTTGCAGCCAGGAGAAAACAATATGGTCATGCAGACAACTTACAGCCAGGAGAACAACATGGGTATGCAGACAACTTACAGCCAGGAGAAAACAATATGGTCACGCAGACAGTTTACAGCCAGGAGAAAACAATTCGGTCATGCAGACAACCAGCCAGGAGAAAACAATATGGTCATGCAGACAATTTACAGCCAGGAGAAAACAATTTGGTCATGCAGACAACCAGTCAGGAGAAAACAATACAGTCATGCAGACAACCAGTCCAGAGAAAACAAAATGGTCATGCAGACAACTTACAGCCGGGAGAAAACAATACGGTCATGCAGACAACCAGCTAGGAGAAAACAATATGGTCATGCAGACAACTAGCCAGGAGAAAACAATACGTTCATGCAGACAACCAGCCAGGAGAAAACAATACGGTCATGCAGACAACTTACAGCCAGGAGAAAACAATACAGTCATGCAGACAGCTTACAGCCAGGAGAAAACAATATGGTCATGCAGACAACTTACAGCCAGGAGAAAACAATATGGTAATGCAGACAACTTACAGCCAGGAGAAAACAATACGGTCATGCAGACAACTTACAGCCAGGAGAAAACAATATGGTCATGCAGAAAACTTACACTCCCACCTTTTCAGCTATAAGTTGTATAAAAGAAGCTGAAAAAACTGAAAAATTTAAGCTATTCCAGTGGTGAAGATGTATAAAGTCCTGAATACTACCCAGATGACTTGGACTGAATTAGTGGCTTGGGTGTTTAATGGAGTCACAGGGTAGGATGATATGGCCATCCTGAGGGTGGATCATGCCTGATTCTAGCTACTATTCTCAGACATAATTCATACTAGAGGGCAGAGATAGAATCATATATGTGGCAGTGGGTACAGGCGTGATATGGATGTGGCCATCAAGAGGGTGTTGATTTTAGCTATCCCTATCAGGCACAACCTATGCTGTAGGGCAGGGATGTAATCATACAGGTGGTGGTTGGTGCAGGCATTATGTGGGTGTGGCCATCCTGATAGAGAATCCTGAATAACTTAGCTACCAGTCTCAGACACAACCCATGCTGGAGGGCGGGGAAGGAATGACAGAGCAGATGGCTGGTTTAGGCATGGTGTGGGCATTACCATCCAAGCTACTGACAGTAGCTCTTTACAGTCGCACATGTGAGATCATGATGCAAGCAAATAGAGTGGCACATGTGATGTCTGGTAACATTTGCCCACATCACCTCCGAAAGGAATGGCTTAAGACCATTCAAACAAAAAGGTTGTCATGTCCAGAATGCCAAGAGCACCAAACTCCCCAAAATCTACCTGGATGATGTCACTCCTGATGACACTTGCCCTAGGGCATCTGAGGGAAAAATGGATCCTCACCCCTCAGGAATGAATAGGCTTGAGTATGGAGGAAGGATGTTTGCAGTTAGTAGGCAGAGTGGAAAAATGAACCTGGAAAAAAGACATATTTGAGTTGTTGCCATAATAAGTCAGAAGACATTCTTGTAGTTAATGTAGTTAATCTGACAAATACCAGACAACCTTTTGTGTAAATATCTAAAATAGAATAGCAGAAGTTCAGCAGCCATGAATCCTTGGAAAAACTATAGAAATGTACTTTACTAAATAAAAACATTTAATTATAATAGTTCAAGAAATTAAAACAATGTGATACTAACATTTGCCTGATGGTGAACTGTGATGGTATGATTCTTATAGTAATCGCTGGTAACTTGAAATGCACCCTAAGGAAATAAATAAAAGGAAAAGCAGCCTTCTGAGCCTCAACAGGCAAACAAGACAACATGTCAAATCTTCTAAGGGTAATTTTGAGAAAAATCTAGTAATCACATCCAAGGATAACCATAGGGCCTTTTACAGCTACATAGCCTAAAAGGTGGAACCCAAGCATGTGCTGAATCAGTTACTAACAGTTTCACACACACACTGATCCCACAGAGATAGCAAACCTACAAGCAGACAGATTCAATTAAAGTTTCACTCCCCTATCCCTTCCAAAAATCTTGCCCTCAACTCCTCCCCCACCCCACATATCTGAAGAGTAGGTCATTAAATCCTTGTCTAAGGAAAGAAAATGCAGCCTCTATGGGACCAGACGGCATCCCTGACTGTCTTCTAAACAAAATAAAACATCAACTAGTATCACCACTAAGTACCCTATTCAATCATAGCCTATCCACAGGCTTTGTTCCTGCAGGATGGAGAACAGCAACAGTTATCCCCTCCACAAAGGTGGCTTAGCAACAGACCTGTGGAATTATAGACCCATAAGTCTGACCAGCCTCATCTGTAAGGCCATGGAACGTATCATCATGGATCTCATAAATAAAGACATAGGAGACCTCCAAACCCTGGGTCTGACCCAATATGGCTTGGTCAAGGGTGAATCCTGCCCATTAAACCTGGTGGATGTCTTCGAAAATGTGACCAGGGTCATTGATGAGGGCATATCTGTGCACATAGCATACCTCGACTTGGCAAAGGCATTTGACACAATCCCACACTCAGACATTACCGATAAACTTAACAAACTGAATTTAAACCCCTTTGTTGTAAGATGGGTTGCCAACTGGCTTACAAACCAGTCACACACTATCAGAGTGGGTGACTCCACATAAACCAGCAGACCTGTCATCAGAAGGTTGCCACAAGGGTCAGTGCTGGGCCCCCTACTATTTGGTATATACTTCACAGAAGTTCAGGCCAAAACAAAGAGGCTGGGCCTGATGAAATTTGTGGACGGCTGCAAACTGGGTGCAATTATTGAATCCCCAAATGATGTCAGTATACTTAGGAAGGTCTTATGCAGACCACTGACTGGTGTCTTAGTTCTGGTCTCAAACTGAATGCAAAGAAATGCATCATCATTCCCTTTGGTAAAAACAATGTCCCTTCACACTATCAAATTAACAACAATACCCTATGTACCAACAAAGTGGTAAGGGAACTGGGATCACAAGTAGACTGCAACCTTAACAATGGCCACCATGTGTCTACTGTAGTAAGGACGACCTTCTACACAGCACATTTGATTAGCAAAGACATCACCTCTATAGTAAAGGACGTTTTAGCCCCTCTATACTCGTCACTAATTAAATCCATAATTGAGTGTAAGAACCCTTTTGGCATGTACCATATGAAGTACCTGCAGCAAGTGGAGCGACCTCAGAGGTTTCTAACAAAGAAGATCAAGGGACTCCAGCATGTGCCTTACACAGACCAACTAAAGTCTCTGTTGCTTTATTCTGTATCATATAGACTTCTTAGGGGAGAGTTATGCCTGGTTTACAGAGCAATCTCCGACCCAAACCTAATGAATCTGCTGAACATCGGTAAATCCCCATTGAACTTGTCCCTCAAACCAAGCTTCTCGAAGTCTTTATTGATGAACAGATAAAATTTGATATACACATTCAAGCCAACATCAAGAAAACCCAACAAAAGCTAGGTATGCTTTACTGCCATAACCGCTACCTAACCACCTCAACCAGGCTAACCCTCTCCACCACTTACCTCCTCCATTCTCTCCTTTGTGGAGCTTCAATTCTCATCAACCTTCAAAGTACCCTCAAAGCTAAGCTGGCATCCTGCTACTATAACATTTCCAAGTTTGCTACAAATTCCAAATCTTCTTCTCACCACTGCGTCTCCTTACATTCAGTGAATTGGTCAGAACTCCCTAATTATCTATCTCATTCAATTCTCCACTGCCCATAAACTCATTTTCAATCCTTCCCACTCCCTTTCATTATCCACTCTCACAATGCACCATCATGGCCGTTCTCTTAGATCCACCAATCAGGACCTACCTGAACTGCACAAACCTCTTCGCAATCCAGGCCAATCTCTATTAGCCTTCTCTCTTGCACAAAAATGGAACTCCCTTCCTCCCCATATTCAACTACCCAAAATCAATATGCGTTTAAGTCCCTGCTACACTCTTACCTATCCTCCACCTGGGAATGTTCCATCTCACATCCCTCCTAAATTTCTCCTATTCCTTTCTCGCAATTAATCTCCATATCTCTCAAGCACTAGCTTTATGTAATTTATTTTTTTTCACTACATGTTGCTTCAAAAATTGTATTAACTGCCAATAAATGTGAATGTATCTTGCAGCTTTCTCCTATAACTGTATTAACTGCCAACACATTTTGTATTGTACGTGGAGCTTCCTCTCCTATAATTGTATTAACTGCCAATATTATTTTTTTTTGTACTAACCGCTCGATTTCTTGTATATACTTTCTTGTATTAACTGGCAAAATAATTTTGAATGTACTTGGAGCTTTTCTCCCCCGGGCCTCCATTGAAAAAGTGCTCAATGTGGCCCAATAGACTTTCCCAGTTAACAAACTACAAATAAATAAATAAAAATAAATAAATCAAACGGGACTAGAGCTACCCATTCCAGGGACCTAAATATGGCCTGCAATTTGAATAGGACATGGAGGAGGGGCAGATTTGTCTCCCAGTGACTGCCACGTCTTTGGAATAGGCTGCCAATTCATTTGAAGCAGAGCACCTCTATGACACTGTTCAAAAGGAACCTGGATGATTGGATGGGGCACCATAAATTCTTACTGGGGATAGTGCCCATAACCTTCCTGGACATGGGTAGTCATTGATAAATACAATCCTGGGTATTAACTAGAGTATCTATGGTATTACATTGAGATGAAACGGCTAGGCTTGAAATGACCAGGTCGATAGCCTAGTAACCTCCTATGACCCTATGAGCCTATGAGCCTTATAATTAGGAACCCAGGTTTCAGAATGCTAAGATGATAGAGTACATTTTCTTGTTCCATTTAAATTTGTGCCATATGATAAAATGAGAGTCTGCAAGTACAAAAATGCAGTGACTGTGGTACAGTTTTATGTGCATGTTTGTGGGTTAAAGAGTATAATCTGTCTGTCAGGGAAGGCAGGACACCCCAGCTTTAATACAACTACCACCACAGGAAGGATGGCCGTTCACGGTTTGAGAAGTAGGACAGCAAGGATAAGCAAAGAATAAGAGAATAAGAATGCTGGGATAGCTTAGTCTTCTTGCAGTAAATTAGTAAGCCCACCCTCAGACTACGGAAGGTGGTGACATGGCAGGAGATGGATTCTAACAGGAAATAAAGTTCTTAGAAAGGAAAGTGAGCATCTCCATCCTAGTTCTAATCAGCAGAGAAGGGGTGGAGTCATGGCAGAAGTGAGGAAATCTGGAGACACAGTAATCATGCACAGTGTAATTCATGGACAATGAATCAGCTTTGAAAAGGACAGCAGAGGTCTGTGACTACAGAATCTTGTACTCAGTCTTTTTGAAAGTGTTTTCAGAAGTGAATGGCATATTCATTCATTCATTCACTCATTCATTCATTCATTCATTAATTCATTCATTCTACAATAACTGCTTTATCCATTTCAGGTTACATGAGAGCTGAAGCCCTTCCTGTCAATCAATAGAGACATTAATTCTGGATAAAACTGCCAGCATACCCACGCAGACCCCCCACACACACACACACACACACGCGCACACACACACACACACACACACACACACACACACACAGACATGCACACTCATTCGGGTCTATATTATAACATCGAAGTTCAAAAACTTCGAATGTTATAATATCGAACCCAGTAGAGTGAATGCTTGAAATAGCGAAGCTGCAGAACACCGAATACTTTCCTAGGGAAAGTATTCAGTGGGCTGTTTCTGCAGCTTCACTATTTCTTCAACTGTGGAGCGAAGGTTATGGACTGGGTTAAGGTAAGTGTGCGAATGAAGGTGAGTGTGCGATTGGGCGTGGGTTAGTTGAGTTAGGGTTAGGGTGCAGTCAGGTAAATGTGCGATTGTGTGGCCGTGAGGGTTAGGGTGGGGCAGGTGGGTTATGGAGTGGGTAAGGTGAGTGTGCGGTAGTTAGGGACCTTAGGGTTAGGGTTGGGTTAAGGTAAGTGGGTAGCAAGTGGTGTATGTCTGGTTTAGTGTAGGGTTTTGTGAAGTGTACATGTGTGGATTATTTATTTTGGTGTGCTTGAGTTGTGTGTATGTTTGTCAGAACAGCAAATATTTTCCCTGGGAAAAAATTCGCTATTCTGACTGTTTGGTTTTCTGGTGTTTTGATTGAATGGGTTCGATATTATAACATTCGAAGTTTTTAGACTTCGATGTTATAATATAGACCCACTCATTCATTCAGATATGGTAGTGTGCAACTCTGTGCGATAGAAGAACTGGGTAAGTGCAACAAGAAAAAGTATTACAGGGCAGAGCACCAAGATTTAAATAAGGAATCATAAGAGACAGGAGGAAGGCATTTATGAAGACGAGAAGGAAGCAACCTATAAAAGTTCAAAGGGCTTAGAAAATTGTAGATAAGATCATGCAAAAATGGCCATTTAAAGGAATCACATAGAAGGCTGTGTAAAATAAGTTTCTCAGATACATTAAAAGCACACTGTACCTCAGTCTGATATTTCATGACTGAAAAAGCAGAGGGGGTATAGTATGAGGAAGCTGGAAATAAGGCTCTGTACTGATAAACTTCTTAATCTTGGTATTTACAGGATAATGAAAAAGGCAGGGTTCGAGTATGGCGGGGGTACGAATGTGGCTAGTCAGATGCAAAGTGAAGTAATAAGGAAAGATACAGAGGAGGAACTTTGGGATTTCTCAAGAGGGTATGTGGCACAGGACAGTTGAACTGTCATGCTACAAGAGTTGGCTTATGTACTTGAAAGGCAATTATATCAAGTTATTAGAGCATTAAAGGGCAATTTCTTGTCCTGATAATCCATATGAGGTGCATGAAGTACTGAACAAGATTTTTCCCATGAGACAATATTTTCAGTCTCCTCTTCAGGAAAAAATATAATTTATAAAACTTGTTTTCATCATGCAAAAGGCAATGAGAATCAGTGTTGGCCTTTAACCTCTATGACATCAGCACAAGGAAAATGTGAGGTGCCTCCAAAGACTTTCTTAGATGCATACGGCAAATCTGCAGAGTGGTGTGCATTAAAGTATATTGACCTATCTCTAAGATGATATCACTGAGGAAAACATTCAATTTAATTGAGCTATGGTTTTACTAAAAAGCTTACAATGTTTTGGTTGTTTTGTTAAAAATGGGCCAAATAAATAAGAAATGACCAATCATGGCAAAGTGTAGCCCAGTACTTAGTCACCAGATGCAATAATGCACTAATAAAGTGTGACATTGCACTTTAGGATCAAAGACACTTTCTTCAAATGTGTCGTTTGCTATAAACGAAGTAAGTCACTACAGCAGCTTCTAATTCAGTGTGCAACTCTCAGCACATATTGCCTCAGACTCATAGTTCAAACCCAGCTTCTGTGCATGGGACTTCTGACTAGTCACCAATAAGCTGTTTCATTGATGGCATGCTGTGATATCATCTGCCTGACTTTGTGACTAGGTTTATAGCTTAGAGTTGCTGGTCAGAATGTGAACGCTGTAGCTATCCCAACTCACTTGTCTAGCAAGAAGCTATAACACAAGTCAATGTAAATGAATGCTGCTAAAATTTCAGTGGGAGTAGCAAATTAGCCATTAAATCTATCCTCCTAAGAGCACTCATCTGCTGGTGGTTGTGAACAGTCATGTTAGAAGATTGTCTGGTTATTTCTCCTTTCTGGTATCCTTTATTCACTAAATGCATCAGTGGAACACAAAATATAACAAAAATATTACAGTTACTGTAGCATTTTGACAAGGTAACACTACATTCATCCCCTTCATGAAAGGATAAGGAAGTTGTCCCATCAGTCTTAAATTGGTTTAGGCATAACATTTAATGAGTTTTATTTTTTACAGTCTAACTCAGTTACTTTACATGCTTTAGTCATTTACAGTCGTTCTCTCAGTGGGACACAGCAATGGTGATAATAAAAATATTTTAAACCTTGTACATTGATCATCCTGTAAACATATACTGTAAATTTCTTTTCACTCTCCCTAGTCCACTCCTTTGTACTTTTGCTCTTCTGTTCTTACTTAAACTGTCTCCACTGACCCTTTGTTGTACCATCACTCTTCAGTTCCAACAACTATTAGACTCCCCCTAAGACCATACTGATATCCTGCCTCTTGCTTCTCCTTTCTGTGCCCCTATAATCCTACTACCTCCAGCATTTTACACTATCTTGCCTTTTTCTTTTCTTTCCCCCCTTTTTTTTACTCTTTCTACTATCTCCAATATAACCTTACTCAGTCCACTATATCACCACCTAACAGAATCTGTATCACTATCTACAGTCTACCTACTTCATTTTTGCCTTCCTAAACTTCAACTTTATTTTATCTGTTTACGATACTAACCTGCTTATTAGACTCATTACATAAACCATTTTCAAGCATTCAGCCTTTACCTACTTATTGTCAAGATTACCTACTAGTTAACATTTTTAACATCTGATTATTTTTTTATATGATACTGTAGCTTCTCTGCTAAGCACCTGTCTGAATTTAGTTTGTCATCTAATCAGTTTTGTATTAGAAAAATGTATATGCATTATTATTGCCTTATTATATTACTTTTATGTGTATAGTTAGTTTATTTAAGTGACTACAAACTCTGTAATGTCTTAGACCGATAGTGGAGCTTTTCTCCTCGGGCCTCTGCTGAAAATGGACATGTATCCAGCCAGACTAGCCCGGTTAACAAATGTAAAATAAAATAAATAAATATACAATAATTAAACAGTAGAACATCTTGAAATGTGAACATTGCTGAAGCTGCAAAGAAATAAAATTACTAGACTGTAAATTATTAATGTAATTATATACAAAAGTACTAAACATTATGACCGAATTTCAGTGTTTCACAGTCTACGGTAAACCTATACATAAAATAAATTATATGATCTCCTAGCACAATATTCATCAAGATACATTGGTGTCTATGTTGCTGCCTTCAAGAACTCATCATGTATGCTTGTCAGTATCAGAAAGGATAGAAACAGGATGTGATTCAAACACAAGATCATACTCAGTGGTCTGTTTCAAACCTAAGTTGTTTCTGTCACTTTGTAAGGGTTTTAAAAGGCAATAATTCCTATAATTCCTTATGTAAATATGTCTGTCATCGGTTGACTATGGGACTCTTGGGCTCTGTAGTCTTTTAGGTGTGCTTACAGTAAAGAGTTAAGCATTTTTTTTCCGACCCACTTCCTTCAATAATAGGCCCCCTGCTCAGCTATATATACAAGCCTTTCTCTTGGCATCTGTGTAGGACTTCATTTTATCTTTCTGGTAACAGGCACTTAGAATTACCAATCACTCTTTTTACCTTTAAGAGATGCCTCTAGAATCCACGATTCAGACACAGCTGCTACAGGTGGTGCCTCTAGCAATCACGATTCAGACACAGCTGCTACAGCTGGTGCCCCTAGCACTCACGATTCAGACACAGCTGCTACAGGTGGTGCCTCTACCCCTCGCGATTCAGACACAGCTGCTACAGGTGGTGCCTCTACCCCTCGCAATTCAGACACAGCTGCTACAGGTGGTGCCTCTACCACTCGCGATTCAGACACAGCTGCTACAGGTGGTGCCTCTAGCACTCGCGATTCAGACACAGCTGCTACAGGTGGTGCCTCTAGCACTCGCGATTCAGACACAGCTGCTACAGGTGGTGCCTCTAGCACTCACTATTCAGACACAGCTGCTACAGGTGGTGCCTCTAGCACTCACGACTCAGACACAGCTGCTACAGTTGGTGCCTCTAGCACTCATGATTCAGACACAGCTGCTACAGGTGGTGCCTCTAGCACTCAAGACTCAGACACAGCTGTTACAGGTGGTGCCTCTAGCACTCACGACTCAGACACAGCTGCTACAGGTGGTGCCTCTAGCACTCACGACTCAGACACAGCTGCTACAGGTGGTGCCTCTAGCACTCACGACTCAGACACAGCTGCTACAGCTGGTGCCTCTAGCACTCACGACTCAGACACAGCTGCTACAGGTGGTGCCTCTAGCACTCACGACTCAGACACAGCTGCTACAGCTGGTGCCTCTAGCACTCACGACTCAGACACAGCTGCTACAGGTGGTGCCTCTAGCACTCACGACTCAGACACAGCTGCTACAGCTGGTGCCTCTAGCACTCACGACACAGACACAGCTGCTACAGGTGGCGCCTCTAGCACTCACGACTCAGACACAGCTGCTACAGCTGGTGCCTCTAGCACTCACGACTCAGACACAGCTGCTACAGGTGGCGCCTCTAGCACTCACGACTCAGACACAGCTGCTACAGCTGGTGCCTCTAGCACTCACGACTCAGACACAGCTGCTACAGCTGGTGCCTCTAGCACTCACGATTCAGACACAGCTCCTACAGCTGGTGCCTCTAGCACTCACGATTCAGACACAGCTGCTACAGCTGGTGCCTCTAGCACTCACGATTCAGACACAGCTGCTACAGCTGGTGCCTCTAGCACTCACGATTCAGACACAGCTGCTACAGCTGGTGCCTCTAGCACTCACGATTCAGACACAGCTGCTACAGGTGGTGCCTCTGGCACTCACGATTCAGACACAGCTGCTACAGGTGGTGCCTCTAGCACTCACGATTCAGACACAGCTGCTACAGGTGGTGCCTCTAGCACTCACGACTCAGACACAGCTGCTACAGGTGGTGCCGCTAGCACTCACGACTCAGACACAGCTGCTACAGGTGGTGCCTCTAGCGCTCACGATTCAGACACTGCTGCTACAGGTGGTGCCTCTACCACTCACAATTCAGACACAGCTGCTACAGGTGGTGCCTCTAGCGCTCACGATTCAGACACTGCTGCTACAGGTGGTGCCTCTAGCACTCACGATTCAGACACAGCTGCTACAGGTGGTGCCTCTAGCGCTCACGATTCAGACACAGCTGCTACAGGTGGTGCCTCTAGCACTCACGATTCAGACACAGCTGCTAAAGGTGGTGCCTCTAGCACTCACGACTCAGACACAGCTGCTACAGGTGCTGCCTCTAGCACTCACGACTCAGACACAGCTGCTACAGGTGGTGCCTCTAGCACTCATGATTCAGACACAGCTGCTACAGGTGGTGCCTCTAGCACTCACGATTCAGACACAGCTTCTACAGGTGGTGCCCCTAGCGCTCACGATTCAGACACAGCTGCTACAGGTGGTGCCTCTAGCACTCACGATTCAGACACAGCTGCTACAGGTGGTGCCTCTAGCACTCACGATTCAGACACAGCTGCTACAGGTGGTGCCTCTAGCACTTACGATTCAGACACAGCTGCTACAGGTGGTGCCTCTAGCACTCACGATTCAGACACAGCTGCTACAGGTGGTGCCTCTACCACTCAGATTCAGACACAGCTGCTACAGGTGGTGCCTCTAGCACTCACGATTCAGACACAGCTGCTACAGGTGGTGCCTCTAGCACTCACGATTCAGACACAGCTGCTACAGGTGGTGCCTCTAGCACTCACGATTCAGACACAGCTGCTACAGGTGGTGCCTCTAGTGCTCACGATTCAGACACAGCTGCTACAGGTGGTGCCTCTACCACTCACGATTCAGACACAGCTGCTACAGGTGGTGCCTCTAGCACTCACGATTCAGACACAGCTGCTACAGGTGGTGCCTCTAGCGCTCACGATTTAGACACAGCTGCTACAGGTGGTGCCTCTAGCACTCACGATTCAGACACAGCTGCTACAGGTGGTGCCTCTAGTGCTCACGATTCAGACACAGCTGCTACAGGTGGTGCCTCTACCACTCACAATTCAGACACAGCTGCTACAGGTGGTGCCTCTAGCACTCACGATTCAGACACAGCTGCTACAGGTGGTGCCTCTAGCGCTCACGATTCAGACACAGCTGCTACAGGTGGTGCCTCTAGCACTCATGATTCAGACACAGCTGCTACAGGTGGTGCCTCTACCACTCACAATTCAGACATAGCTGCTACAGCTGGTGCCTCTAGTGCTCACGATTCAGACACTGCTGCTACAGGTGGTGCCTCTAGCACTCACGATTCAGACACAGCTGCTACAGGTGGTGCCTCTAGCACTCACAATTCAGACACAGCTGCTACAGGTGGTGCCTCTAGCACTCACGATTCAGACACAGCTGCTACAGGTGGTGCCTCTAGCACTCACAATTCTGACCCAACTGCTACAGGCGGTATATTATCTCTAGAATCACATTGTTCCTGAGAAAGTGACAGAGTGATAGGGCTGCATTTTCATGCCACTCTTTACTTTCTTTTTTCCACCTCCTCCAATTTACACATTCTGAATGTATCTGTATATTCTTTCACTTCTCTACTATATTACCCCTTCTCTTTTTACAGTTTTGCTGCAAACCACTTTACTTTCTTTTTTCCACCTCCTCCAATTGAGACATTCTGAATGTATCTGTATATTCTTCCACTTCTCTACTACATTACCCCCTTCTCTTTTTACAGTTTTGCTGCAAACTTTATTTTAATTTCAAAATTCTTCCACACAATGATACTTTTATTGCAAATATTCTTTCCACCACCCAATACACATGAAGCGAACTTTAAAAAATGACAGAATTTATCTCCGTTATTCTCCTTTTATTTATTCCTCTTTTAATGCTTTTCCCCGAAATGCCATAAAGCAACTTCACTCAGTTCTTTTAATACAGTTTCCCATTGTTTTTTATTTAATTCATTTCCACATTTCTTCCCTACAATGTCTATTTTTCATATTAAAATAAACCCCATATAGTATCTTCGAAACATTTGCTTTTCTTAGTACTTACTTCCATTTCTGCTCATCCTTGAATGATAACCAATATTTTTTTATTTTTATTTATTTTACATTTGTTTACCGGGTTAGTCCAACTGGATACATATCCATTTTCAGCAGAGACCCGGGGAGAAAAGCTCCACAGTCAAAACAAGACTTTAAGTTACATACAAGTGATTCATGTATATATCAACATGACTCATTTTACCTAATCTCTATATTTTGTTATTGCTATTATAAAAATATATAACTTAAAATAATTGCACCATTCACAATTGACAGAAATGATACCACTCTACATAGGGCATCCCGTCTTACCCCTTTCTCTTTTTTACTCATTCTTCCTCTCCATCCATTCACACTAGTTGAACCCAGGATGTTTCATACATTTTTTTAAAACAATATATATTTTTCAGTCATATAACTTAAAAAAAAATGTGACTATGCATAACATCTTCATAAGCCTTTTTTCACATTCCATGCCATAATCTTTACTTTAATGATCTCACTCCTTCTACAAGTTACAAATAATTTTATTAAATTCAGCACCTCTGCAATATTTATATCCTTAATATCATACACTCCCCCACTCTATTGCATCCTTATTTCCTTCCTTAAATCAGCTTTGGAGAATACTCATTATAAGTGAGTGATGATGAAAGTATATGAGTATATGATGATTCCACTCTGATCTGTCATGCCTCTAACCTAAAAGATCTCCAATTTCTAACTCAAACTGCTTTCTCCACCACCGAAAATTGGATGCTCCAAAATCACCTCTCACTAAATGCCAACAAAACAAAGATCCTTCTATTCTCTCCCTCAAAATCTTTCCCTACTGACAACAACTTACTCCATATCACCAGTCTTAACAACTCCATTATTGAGGTTGTACCCTCAGCCAAACGTCTTGGCTTAACCATTGATGAACACCTAAAATGTAATAATCACATCCAGCTAAATATCAAGAAAACCCACATAAAACTAGGCCTACTTTACAGAAACAATCTCTTCCTCTCTCCTTCCAGCAGACTAACTCTTGCCACTACCTACCTACTCCCCTCTCTACTGTATGGTGCTCTTCTGCTCACTAATTTATCTTCCACACTCACCTCCAAACTGGAAGTATGTTACAATAAAATAGCCAAATTCGCCTCAAATGCAAAATGCTCCTCTCACCACTGCACCTCCCTTCACTCTCTAAACTGGCTTGAACTCCCTAATCTACTTAACCTTCACCAAATCACCACTGCACACAAATTACTGTTCCAACCTACTAAGTAAAACTTGATCATCATCCATAAACCCAAGCGCCCTGCTGGGCAACTTCTGCTATCTTATTCCCTAGCTAAAAAATGGAATGCTCTGCCGTCCACACTGAGAACCTGTGACAACCTTAATAACTTCAAAACTCAACTTCATTTTTACCTCTATCTAAACAGGAAATGCAACTGTACTCTTCCACCCATTCCTCTCAAGCTCTCCCCTCCCTTCATCCCAGGCTAACCTTCTTACCTCCCTAAACCTTACTTCAAATTAATGATTATATGTGTAAACAACAGCAAAATTTAGCCACGATTCTATATGCCTGTTTTCACTCTCCTGAAGCTAAACTGCTTATTTCTTTTCTCACTCCTTTGAATGCTACTTGTTGCTTGAAATCCCTGACTTCCTTTGTTATAAATCATGTAATAAAATGTTGTATTGTGGAGCTTTCTCCCCGAGCCTCCACTGAAAGTATTCTGTAATTATACTTTAATGTCTAGCTTTTCTCCCCAAGCCTCCACTAAAGTAACCTCCCTAAGCACTGTGAACTAAATTGTAAATATTTTATTTCTCTTTTCTTTAGAATACTACCTGTTGTTTGTAATTCTAACTTTCTTTGCAACTAATCATGAATTTTCTTTGTAATTAATCATGTAATTTTCTTTGTAATTAATCTTGAAATTTTCTTGTAATTTAATCAAGTACTTAAACTTTGTATTGTGGGGCTTTTCTCCCCGGGCTTCCACTGAAAACGGGCTCCCCAGGCCCAGTGGACCTCCCTGGTCATCAAACTGGAATAAATAAATAAATAAATAAAACAAATAAGTTTATAATCCATATAATCTATGTAATTGGTCTCAAGTTTCGAAGATATGTTTCAATATCAACTTAAGAATTACTGCAGAAAGATTTTCTTGTATACCTCTCTCTTAACCATTCATTTAATATCCTCAAAAACACACATTTTATTTTTCTCTCATCTCCTTGTAAAAACAAACAAAAATGTATTGCGTTCCATTTATTCCTGGTGATAAATCCCCCTTCCCCTTCCTGATGGTTTTATCTAATTCTATTACAGCAATTATTTTATTCACTCTATTGTTTACTTCTTCAGATACTTTATCTAGGCTTCCATTGCACTTCACTTTTAATCTTTATTTCTTTATACATATTTATTAAATATTCTTCCACATCTTTCAAATCGCCCTCCTAAGTTATGCTCTCTTTTTTCAGTTTGCACTTTCTATACTGCAATCTCAGTATCCCTTATGATAAATCCTAAAAAAAGATATTTCCTCTTTTTTCTTTCAGTTAAATATTTTTGTCTTTTACTGAATCTTCTATGGCCATTTTGCTAACTTTATAAATGTCACATTGCCTCTTACATCATGTAGACATATTGTTACATAATGCATGTTCATATGACTTGTACATTTCTTCATATATTTGTCCCTTGCACATATTCCATTCCATTTGCAAGTCCATATACACTTTCTTTGATTTAGCCTTGTATGCTACCCACCATTCTGTTTAGCTTCCATAAAACTGCCTCATTTCTATATGTTCTACAAATAAGGTTTCTGTCTTCTACTTCGTAATTTCTAAATCACTGTAGACTCTTCATTTGATAAATATATTCTCTATATTTCCAGTTCTCATTCCTTCCTTCCTCTGGAGCTCTGGAAGTTTGGTACTGTAACTTCCAATGGGTGGAGTGTAAGCTTTCTGAAAGAATCACATTATGTCCTCACATTTCAAACAAATGTTCATATCTCTAGAACCATAAGGATTACTAAAAAAAATGGCAAACATTTCAGCACAAACTATTTTTATAGTGGCAGTATTCTTTATGTTCTACGTTTTAAAATGGATTTTATAAGTCACAGTAAATACAGTAACTATTAACTTTGCAATATTTTGTAAACAACTTACAATATCTCAGCAACCACTCAAGTTCCAGAAATACTGTCAGCAGTGTTTTATTCAATCTGCTGAGAACTTTCATGCAAAACCTACCTTTTCTGCCTGTGCTACTTGGTTGTTGAGATATTTAGAAAAATATGAAATTTATGACAATATAAATAAATATTATATGAACAATTAATATCTCCTTACCTGCACTAGACAGAGGTCAAATATCATTACAGCTGTGTCTGCCATTGTGTAAGCTTTAAGATAAAATCTATTAATGGTTTGCATATAGCATGGTTATGGAATTATTAATGCAAATATGAGGAAGCATTATTTGAAGCCTAGAGGTGTCAGTAGGATGCAACTGCAGAAACACCTGAAGGCATCACTCAGCTGCAATGAGTTAGATATTTTTACTAAATTATTGTTTAAGATACAGGCATACATACATTAATAGAAAGCAAACTTTACAAACATTTTTTCCATTTACACACATTATGCATTACATTTTCTTTCTTTACAGCAACAGTTTTTCACTCCAACAGTACATAAATCACTAACTTCACTCCTCCAGTTGAACATTATTCTGCATGTATTCTTCCCAAAAATCCTATTTATCTCTATGTAATTTGTTCCTTCCCTTTTCTAAAGATCCATCTTCCAGTTCTTTTATCTCTTTTACAATATTCAATAATTGAAATACAGTTGATTTAGATTTTGTTTTCCATTTTCTAGCTATTGCTCTTTATGTTTAGGCAATTCAGATCCTGTGTCCTAGCTCAAAAGAAATATTTCCTTAGTCACAGCCATTTGCTCCCCCAATGTTTCTAACAGAGTTCTCTGCAGGGAATTTTTTAAAGCTGCCAACTGATTTAACTCCCAAATAAATATGTTCCAAGTTATCTCTTTCTTCCCATCAGACCTCCAACACTTGCTGTCTACTTCGAGAAAAATTGTCTGAAGTCTGCTTTGGGTGTAAAAATACCTGTGCAAACACTTCCAAACAAAAATCATAAACCTGTTGCACTTTGTTGCATACTTGGGATCCATACATATGTCTTCCCATTATTCCATTGTAAAATGATTTTCCAGTCTCTCTTCCCAATCTTTTCTAACCTCCTCTGACTGCTTCTTATAGTTATGATTCAATATTTTATATGCTGTACTAATTATCCCCTTTTTAACAGCAGTGCCTGTTCTATAGTCACCTAAAATCTCTACTATAAATTGTCTTTCAATTAAGACATCCCTAGCCATTTCTCTTTGCCTATATCCTAATATCAATCCCTAATGGGGAAGACAGTCTCTAACCTGCAGTCCAAACTTCTTCTTGGCTTCATCTCAACCTGTTACCTTTCCCTCTCTACTTACTTGCTCCAACTATCTTGGATCCTTTTCCAGTTTTCTTCAGTAAATTCCAGCCCTCTCTTGTCTGTTTTCTGTGTCCCTGCTTACAGTCACCTTTAATGGGAAAATCACCTTTCTCCATTCCCATGTCGGTTTAGTTTTTAGAATATTTTCTGCAAGTTTATAAATATAATATTCTGTATGGTGGTTATTCTTCTTCTTATGGACCAGCATCCAAAACCTCATTCTCTCCTTATCTTTATTTCATTAACAGTCCCTCCCCCTGCTTCATCATCAATGCTTTTCACTTTGAATTTTTACCTTCTGCTTGTGTTATGTATATGAACCTTAAATGCGTAACCCTAAAATATCCCTTCAAATCAGGTAATTCTAAACCACCTTGTTCTATTGGTAGTATTAACATATATTACTTAACTCTTAGATGCATAGATTCACAGATTCATAGACTGTTAATAGGCGAATGACCTGAGTAGGGGGGGGGGGCTTTCTAAGCCTAGACAAGTTTTCCCAAAAGAATAATGATGTCCTGTATCCAAATAGGGCATTAAGGGACAGGCATTTATAAGCTACCTCTGTCCATAAGGAAAATGGGTGCCAAGCTCAGTGTAAATTTTCTATTCCCCATCCATTGGTCTAGGTTGTACTTAAACTGGGTAATAGAAAAACTCAACTTCACATGGATGGAAAGCCTGTTCCACAGGAGGGCAATCTCTGGGTCACATATCTGTCTCTCCAGCATGTTCTGTTTATGTCACAGACAAAATTCAGGTCCCTAGAACTTGCATTTCTGGTACTGGTCCAGGCAAAGACAAAAGGCTTGTAGCTGACCAAGTTTGCGGATAACTGTAAGTTGGGTGCTGTCACTGACTCCCCAAATGATGTTAACATATTGCAAGAGGGTCTTACAACAACAAATGACTGGTGCCAAAGTCATGACCTTAAGTTAAATACAAAAAAAGTATTATCATACCATTCAGCAAAAACATGGCCCCTACTGATTACCACATCAATGGCAATTCCCTAAGCACACAAGCTGTGGTGAGAGACCACGATACTCAGGTTGACAACAATCTCACATTCGACCATAATGTAACAGCAGTGGTTAGAAAAGCCTTTCACTTGGGTCATCTCATAAGTAAAGGGATTGCATCCACAAAAAAGAAGGTTATTACCTCTCTGTACTCCTCCCGCATTAGGCCAACAATTAAGTATAATGCCCCGTTTGGTATGTACCTCTCCAAACATCTGCACCAACTGGAAAGGCCACAGAAATGCCTCACAAAGAGAATCCATGGCCTCCAACACCTGTTCTATGTGGACAAGCTCAAATCACTATCACTTTACTCAGTATCATACAGATTGCTCAGAGGTGATCTGTGTCTTACCTACTAGGCAATATCAGACACTACCCTGCTAGAGATATTCCATATCTGTAAGTCTAACTCCTCCCGCATTACCCACCCAAAAGGCCTAAAACTAATATGCGACATCAACAAAACTTGCTGGAGAGACAGGTTTGTCTCCCAGAGGCTTTGTCAATGGAATAGACTTCCCATACATGTCAAACAGAGTACCTCACTGACCCTCTTCAAGCACAATCGTGATGAGTGGATGGGAAACCAAAAAATTGTCCCAGGGGTTCCACCTTTTTTGGGGATAAACTCTTGGCTAGGCTTGTAAGGGCCTCAAGACCATTAGCCTAGTAACCTCCTTTGATCCTATGATGAGCAATGCCTAATAGTTAAAAAATCTATCTAGACATTAATGCCACAAGACTGCAGACCACAGACCAGTGCAAAGACACTTAGAATAATAGGCACAATAAGCTTTCACCGGCAATTAGCAACTTAGAAGGGTGTAGGCTATCCCCTCCTGCCACAAAAGTTTAGACCATAAACCTTTCTAATGTAAAATAGCTGGTTTGGAGTCCAAGTGCTTAAACCAGAACAAAGACACCTAGAATAATAATGGTTGCTCTCTTTCACTCTCATTTAAATTCCTTCAACTCTTTATTGATTATTGTTCATAACTTCTCTAGTTGCTCAAAATATGTCTGACCTGTATCTAAGACTAGTTTTCATTCTTGTCTGTCTTATTATTCCTTTCCATGTTTTCACATTTTTACCTCCTGTTTTGTCTTTTTCTCTGAAATCACATTTAAAATAACTTAACATAATAATGCCCATGCTCGGGTTAAAATAATGTTCTTATTGTCTCAAACATGTTATTCCTTTCCCTCATAGTACTGCTTAGATATACTACTAATAATCTTACCAGATTTTCCTTTACTTTACAATCTATCATAAATACTTTTTAGGCTGTTATTCTATACATATTAACTAATAAAATGCTGTTTATCTTTATTAACACTGCAATCCAGGTGCATGGGGTTGGGAGGGTGGCCTAATGGTTAAGGTGTTTGCCTTACAAACACAAGGTGCAGGGTTTGAGTCTCACAAGGGATAATTGGCTAGGCTTAAAATGGCTCGCAAGGGCAGTTAGCTTAGTACTAATCTATGAACCTATGAACCTATGTTTCATGTCCCAAATACCATAAAATAAACCCCACTAAAATCTCAGGCTTACCAAGTCCCCAGAAAATGATTGAATACACAGGAGTCGAGAAAATAAAATTTTATAAAAATTTAAGAGCTTTCATCCTTCCAAATAACAGGACTTCATCAAAACTAACAATCATTCAAAACATCACTTTATATAACAGTTCAATTGCTCACATCACATAAATTCACCAAAAAATATTGTGAAATACAAAACCTAAACATCATCTGAATAATTGTGTAAAACTATTTGAATATATATATAATAACAATAACAATTATAATGCTGAATCCTAAAAAATCATTAAAAACTGCAGATATAATTTAGCTGCATAAAATTTGATCAAACTATTTAAAGCAATAGCTTCATTCAACTCAAGGAACTGACTTGCATTTAATCTAACTTGTCCTGACAAGTCACAGAATTTTAATGTATGTTCCCACAGACCACTTCTTGGATTAATAGGTAATTGTTCTAAAGCAAAAAATGCAACTTTTTGTTATAGCTACAATGAATTTTATGTTTGTATAATGCATTATTCAAACTGAAAAACTAATATCATAATTATGTTTGTAAATACTCTTTTTATAACATACATTCATTTTTTCTACATTAAAACAATGGCAGTAGTTGCAAAAAGCTAAATAATCTAACCTCTCCATATTACAATCAAAGCTTTGATTAAACCTAAACACATAGATACAGGAGTTCAATAAAAGGCTTTCTTCTCCATGGATGTATTTACATTGGATACAACATCTACACATTCTAGTACCGATTTTTTTTCTGTTCTGCTTAGTAAGCTCCTTGGTACTACCCATTTCTAACCCTTCTTTAATGTTAGAATGTATTTTAAAAACAGAATGTGATCTATCCCCTAGTACCTTACTGACATCTTTATCACATCCAATAATTTTTCAGTTATTACTAACAAGCATTTTCCTTTTATCTATATTTATTAATTCTCTACCCAACAAAGGTGTATTTTTCCTACATTTAAAAATGTCATCTCTCACTTCAACCAACATATTTTGGGGGTATTCCTCTTTATAAACATCTCCATTTCAAAGTCCTTGTCCTCACAAATAATCCTAGCTAAATGGACTATTTGTTCCTTGACAAGGCTTCTTTTCTATTTGAACAGGTGGTTACTCTTAAAATGCAAATAATTGGTATGTATATTGGTAATCAATCTATTTCATTCATAATCCCTTGTAATTAAATACATAGATAATTAATTTAATTATGTGAATGAACCTTACAAATTCTGTGGTATTATTTAAAAATTAAGTAAAATTAAATAGGGGAACATCACATTCCAAATAATAAAAATATCAGCCAAAAATCTTAAAAATATAACTATATGTTTCATATATTTAGACTTAATACATAGTTTTATTCCCAATAACACTGAACAACATTGGCATACAATGGGACACACTCTGTTCCCATTGCTACCCCACTTAATTGCTGAAAATATGCACTGAGGAAGGCATTTTGTTCTGCCGAAACTGGTATGCCTATTTGTTTTTTATTTTATTGATATCAATAAATGTAGCCTTTTGACTCCTATTTTGGCGCTGGACCTTTTTTGCTTTCCTGATACTTTTGGTTTGGTCCGTGCACCCAGCTCTACATGCGTGACTTTTGGGACATTATTATAAGAGATTGTACCCTTAAAAATTTCTAAACATGAAACTCTGTATCTTTTTGAGTCAATAAATCTTGAAGGAGTATATCAATCTTATGATAAGCTACATGGATTTCATTCTTTGATGCCTTGCTATACTGTACATCATTATTTAGTAAATTAAACATTTTACTAGAAAAGTCAATAGCCTTCATCAATACCATTCCACCCATTAATCTAATATCTTTGTTGTAAAGTAAGTCGTGCAACACTTGTCTTTCCTCATTGCTGAGGTTATGACAATGAAAGTTACCCATATCAACAAAATATTTTCTCAAATCTTTCTCACATATTTTGTTAAATATTTTAATACTGGGTGTGATGGAGAATTAAAAATGTTCTTTCCTTTAAATTGAAAAGAACTACACATGTTTTTTATTATTTTTTTGCTGTTATTGTCCTGAAATAAAAACATGAAGCTTAATTTCCTAACATAAATTATCAGTTTTAAAAGAAGTTCTGCCACAACCATTCTTTTAGCAGGGACAAATGTAAAACTGCTAATAAACAAATAAAAAAAATGTATCATCTATTATCGTATTACTATAGTTAAAATGTTAATGCCAATAATGGATCCAAACAGGAGTCACCACACGAAAAATCAAGTAGAACTTTCTTTATTGTTACATAAAAACCACACAAGCGCTTTCACGTAGGTTAACTACGCTTCATCAGGTGTAAATGTTAGAAACAAATGAACCATCTTTATACTTGGCTTTTAGGCGGGAAAACCAGATAATCAAAGCACAATTAGATAGCAATTAAGACAACTTGTGTTATATTTAAAAGGGCAATGGTCTATCATTAGGAGAATGGTATGAATACATGTCAAAACCATTCAATGGCAAAAGTTTCAAATGCTCTTTTCATACAATATATTGAGTGTGTAACACATAAATCACAATATCATTAAAATAAATGCAACACAAAACATCGTTGTTTAAATGAGTTGAGGCTAGTCAGTACTAGCTTGCAATTAGTTACCACACTCTTGTATATAATGCAATATTCCACACATTCATGCATTATCCCAATAATGTTATATTCCTCTGACATGGAATATACAATAACAGATTAAAATTATTTAATATTTAAAACCAACGAAACCATCGTTTAAAGCTAGATTACCAGACCACATAGCATCTGCATGATTCAAGGAAATAAAGTGCCTCCTCAAAACAATTCAAACTGAGAGAATAACAGTAAGTCCCTCAGACAAACTGAAAGCAGTTGTCAAGTAACCTTCCGTTCTAAGACATTTAAAAACCAGATCTCATTCATTAATCTCACTAGCACGTAATGACTCTAGCACCCAACGGCCATTATGATTTAAATTACTCAATGAATAGAAAATTTAAAAACAAAAACAAAGACAAAAACATTTACTTTCGAACATTGTTTAGAGGCAAAAACAAAAACATCCAAGTTCAGCAACGTTCATATACAGGAACGACAGACTCTCAAAACCAGTAATTCATTCATATCAGGCTCTCCAAATATTCATCAATCACCTATGAAGCTACCTCGCAAACTATGTAGTAACCGTGCCTGGCAAATAAACAACCACCATATCTGGACTTATTAGAAAACGTAGTTTTGTTACCAGTTAACTAAAAAGGGGTTTAAAACCGCCCTCAGTTACAAAACTAATCAGCGTTTAAACTTCATCCGTTAGCATCACTTATCTGGCACCTTCCCAGATGACCAACCAACATTTATAGACTAATAGCAGTAAAAAAGCTGTAATAACAAAGCTGCTCACCATGCGATGCATCATCCTTGCCATCCGATCAATCCCCATAAACAAAACAAGCCAAAACAAGGCAAGACATGAGCAATCCAACTCAGAGGTGTTCACAATCAGAAGTACTGATAGCGAAACTGAATACTGAATACTCATACCTCTGACGCTCTCAGCACCTCCGCATCTACCATATATAACTGCAACCAAGATATTTACCAAGAATGCTACCATGTCTAAACTTGTTAAATTCTTAACTACTAAATAAAACAAACTTCCAATACCTAAAACAAATAGTATACAAGATCAACATCAAACAGATATAAACCTAATTCAACTCAACACAAATAACTATTGGAAGTGGAAACACAGCATTGATGCTGTTTACTCATGGGCAAACCATCTAAAAGTATGAAATAAATAATAAATCCATCCGGGTCAAAAAATCCAAGGAGTGAATGACCTCAAAGCAATGTCTTTGTTATATAAAGTAAACACACAATATTATTGCTGTTTTATCGTAGTCAGACCATCTAAAATAAACAACAAGTCCATCTGGATCAAAAATCTAAAAATGAATAACCTCAAAAATCTTTACTATATAGATGGCTACATAGTCATGACCATCAAACTAAAATAAAATAAAAATAATAATATTATCAAAATCTTATAGTATTAATACAAAATATAAAAAATGACATATTGTATAATGAATATATATTAGATGTTCAATATTTCTTTCGATTATCTAAAACAGGTTTAATGGATACAGAATAATTAATACCTGGGGGTATATGTGCCCTTAATGTAAAAATCCATTTCAATTCTCTAATGGCCAGCTGATTATTGATATCACCTGCTCTGGGGCTCAATGGCAACATTTCTAAAACTTTAAACCCAAAAGTATGACTGGGATGCTCCATGACATGTTTGGCTAAAGCATTAGACTCTTTTTCCTTCCTAATATCATAACAGTGGTTGTATACCCTATCACGTAGCCGTCTCTTTGTTAGGCCAACGTAAAATGCATCACAGAAAATACATGTAGCTAAGTATATCAAGTTGCTACTATTACAGTCACTATAGAACCTGGGAATAAAAGAAAAAAATGCCTTCAGGATGAATAAAACTAACCTTTTTAGATATGAGCGGACACATCGAACATCCACCACATGGAAAAGTACCCAACTTTTCATGAACAATATTATTAGATGAAGATATATGCTCTGAGCATAGAATTTCTTTCATATTCTGAGAGGTTCTGTATGTAAATCTGGGATATTCTCCAACTATAGTTTTTGTGAAGGCGTCTGTAACCAATACATTCCAGTTTCTAGTGATAATCTTGTTCAAACTGAAACTGTCACTAGTAAAATTGGTGACATAACTTAATTTATCTGTAAATCTGGCTTTCGCTGTAATGCAATAATTATTGTCCCTGTGTTCCTATCAACGGCTGTTCCATCAGAATTATAATTTTTGTCTATAAATCGCTGTTTACAGTCCATAAACATTTTAAGGATAACCCTTTCTCTAAATAATACCTCTAGAGTGTTTATTTCTCTTTCTAAGGAGTCACTACTCTGGCAGATTTTAAAAATTCTATGCATTTGGCTAGATATTATGCCTTTAAAGGTATACCTGGGATGCATGCTGCTAAAATGTAGCAGCGTATTTCTCAGGTTGGCTTCCTGTATAGAGATGTAATTATCTTGTCATCCTCAAACTCTAGTTGTAAGTCCAGAAAATGTGTCTTAACATGGGAGGTCTCTATTGTGAATCTTAAAAAAGATGAAGAGTTCTCCAGTTCATTAACAAATCTAATACATTCTGATTCGGTTCCATCCCATACAAAGAGGACGTCATCTACAAATCTCTTGTAAACTCTCACTCTTTTAAACTCAGGATGGTTAAACAAATGTTCTTGTTCCCAGTTATATACAACCAAGTTGGCATAACTGTTAGCACAGGGGTACCCATGGCAACCCCCATTTCTGCAAGTAAAGTTGGTCCTGGAACAAAAACATTGTTGTTGAGTATAACATCAAGGAGATAGTGTATAAGAATCATCCTATTGTTACTGTAACCAGATGAAGAAGCCAAGACTTCATCAATTGCTTGAAGCCCTAGCTCATTAGGGATACAGGTAAATAGATTTTTGACGTCCATTGTCACTAATAACAGAGGTGTATCATTATTTTTAAAATCTTGTTCTTTCAAAAAGTCAATTAGTTGGTAGGAGTCTCTTAGAATATGTGGAATACGGTCTACTAAGGGTCTCAAGATACTTTCTACAAAGGAGGAGATGGTACAGGTTACCCAGTTGTTACTCGAAACTATCGGTCTCATAGGTATCGGTCTAAGACCCTTATGTATTTTGGGTAAACCTCTTATCAAGGGAATAACTGGATATTCTATAAAAAGATATTCATACAGTTCACAGCTTATCTGTCCCCCTAACAAAAGATCATATAAATCAGCATGTACAGTTTAGTCCAGATATGGTGGTTGTTTATTTGCCAGGCACGGTTACTACATAGTTTGCGAGGTAGCTTCATAGGTGATTGATGAATATTTGGAGAGCCTGATATGAATGAATTACTGGTTTTGAGAGTCTGTCGTTCCTGTATATGAACGTTGCTGAACTTGGATGTTTTTGTTTTTGCCTCTAAACAATGTTCGAAAGTAAATGTTTTTGTCTTTGTTTTTGTTTTTAAATTTTCTATTCATTGAGTAATTTTTAATCATAATGGCCGTTGGGTGCTAGAGTCATTACGTGCTAGTGAGATTAATGAATGAGATCTGGTTTTTAAATGTCTTAGAACGGAAGGTTACTTGACAACTGCTTTCAGTTTGTCTGAGGGACTTACTGTTATTCTCTCAGTTTGAATTGTTTTGAGGAGGCACTTTATTTCCTTGAATCATGCAGATGCTATGTGGTCTGGTAATCTAGCTTTAAACGATGGTTTCGTTGGTTTTAAATATTAAATAATTTTAATCTGTTATTGTATATTCCATGTCAGAGGAATATAACATTATTGGGATAATGCATGAATGTGTGGAATATTGCATTATATACAAGAGTGTGGTAACTAATTGCAAGCTAGTACTGACTAGCCTCAACTCATTTAAACAACGATGTTTTTGTGTTGCATTTATTTTTAATGATATTGTGATTTATGTGTTACACACTCAATATATTGTATAAAAAGAGCATTTGAAACTTTTGCCATTGAATGGTTTTGACATGTATTCATACCATTCTCCTAATGATAGACCATTGCCCTTTTAATATAACACAAGTTGTCTTAATTGCTATCTAATTGTGCTTTGATTATCTGGTTTTCCCGCCTAAAAGCCAAGTATAAAGATGGTTCATTTGTTTCTAACATTTACACCTGATGAAGCGTAGTTAACCTACGTGAAAGCGCTTGTGTGGTTTTTATGTAACAATAAAGAAAGTTCTACTTGATTTTTCGTGTGGTGACTCCTGTTTGGATCCATTATTGGCATTTTGGTTTTTCGCTTTCCTAACGGAGTCTTTGTTTTGTGGCTGCAGTTCTTTATATAACTTTGTTTTCTGCTTGGTGCTGCTGGCCACTTTTACTCATGGAAACTACCGATATTGAACTAGATTTTACTCCAGAGACGAGGACACCAGCTTCTATTACCTGGGACTTTATCAAGTACAATGCTGAGAATCCTTTATTGACTCTGGAATTGAACAATTTAGCGAATGCTACACCACAACCTTCTACTGGTGAGTCTGTAGTTGAATTTAACAAACTCACAAGGGCGTTTCAAGATGACTTGTATCAACTGCAAAGGTATGTGTGGCAAAGACTTCATTTAGAGGCATGCATCCATTTTAAAATCGTACCTAGAGGTATGCGTGTCTTTTGTATGCCCTCATATGGTAACTCTCATCCTGTATTGTTAAGGAGGTGGCAAGACCTAAACATACAGTTGGGCTTCAGCTATGTGAACTTGTTACTGGAATACTTTGCCCCACTAGAGGCATCATTAAGAAAGAAAATAGAGCTTCAACATAAAGACATTCTTGAGAAATTCTCTAGTGAATATTTTACCAAGAGACTAGATGATATCCTAAATCAAGTACATTCATTCAGTGAACGTCTAAAAGTAGTGAAGCAGAGAAAGATTCAGAGAGATGCCAAAGATTTTGCCACAGGTCAGATTTTTATTTGGCCAAAAATAACAATTCTCACCAACAAGGTGCTTCTACTATGATAAATTCAGATATGAACACTGATTCAGAACCTTCCGTCAATATGCCCATGAATAATGTTTCTTTAGACATATTGCCATCATTAGCAGCAACTAGTATACAGAAGATCAACCCTATATCACATAACACTCAACCTTCCTATTCTTCAGTGGTTACGAATGAGGCCCATTGCTCAAGTGACACACCTCCACCTAACCAGCAAGCTGCTGCCCCCTTTTTTTCTGCAGGGGCAAGACCTAAGGAATCTGCTCCCGTATTGAACACTTTTTTACCTTTTCCAGTGAAGGAACGTGTGGGGTGGCGCGGTCGTTCTCACAGCAGAGGACCAAGAAAAAGAAAAAGTTCCGAAGAGAGGTTCCAAGCACCAAGGAAACAGCGAAATTGAATTCCCTCATATACAATGTTTCAACTTACAGTTTATCTGACTCAGATGTTTCTCTTTTAGAGAAAGGTCTTAATTTTATACCTTCTCAAACCAGCTCCCTTAATGATGTTCTGGTAGATTTAAGATTATTTTGTCGTAACGTTTCACTTAAGGTTCTGTTTAGGAATAACAATGCAGTCAATACAAGTGAAGTTAAGCATTTCTTTAGAGCAAAAAGTAGTTTTACACCTAATATGCCACATAATGTTGAAAGTTTTTTAAAAATGTGTGAATCTGATTTTTATAGATGGTTTACTCAACATAAAAAAAGATGCTGCTTTTTTAACATGTCTAGAGCAGAACAAGATTCACTGCTTTCTCTAAAAAGAAACGCTGATATCATTATCAAACCAGCTGATAAAGGTGGAGCCATAGTTATAATGAACTCTCTAGACTATAATTCAGCTATGTTAAATCTTTTATCAGAAGATACAGTCTATGAGAGAATCAGTAACATGAAATGTCAGAAAATTATTAAAACTGTACATGCTGATTTATATGATCTTTTGTTAGGGGGACAGATAAGCTGTGAACTGTATGAATATCTTTTTATAGAATATCCAGTTATTCCCTTGATAAGAGGTTTTCCCAAAATACATAAGGGTCTTAGACCGATACCTATGAGACCGATAGTTTTGAGTAACAACTGGGTAACCTGTACCATCTCCTCCTTTGTAGAAAGTATCTTGAGACCCTTAGTAGACCGTATTCCACATATTCTAAGAGACTCCTACCAACTAATTGACTTTTTGAAAGAACAAGATTTTAAAAATAATGATACACCTCTGTTATTAGTGACAATGGACGTCAAAAATCTATTTACCTGTATCCCTAATGAGCTAGGGCTTCAAGCAATTGATGAAGTCTTGGCTTCTTCATCTGGTTACAGTAACAATAGGATGATTCTTATACACTATCTCCTTGATGTTATACAGTGTTATAAAGTTGTTCCAGGACCAACTTTACTTGCAGAAATGGGGGGTTGCCATGGGTACCCCCTGTGCTAACAGTTATGCCAACTTGGTTGTATATAACTGGGAACAAGAACATTTGTTTAACCATCCTGAGTTTAAAAGAGTGAGAGTTTACAAGAGATTTGTAGATGACGTCCTCTTTGTATGGGATGGAACCGAATCAGAATGTATTAGATTTGTTAATGAACTGGAGAACTCTTCATCTTTTTTAAGATTCACAATAGAGACCTCCCATGTTAAGACACATTTTCTGGACTTACAACTAGAGTTTGAGGATGACAAGATAATTACATCTCTATACAGGAAGCCAACCTGGAGAAATACGCTGCTACATTTTAGCAGCATGCATCCCAGGTATACCTTTAAAGGCATAATATCTAGCCAAATGCATAGAATTTTTAAAATCTGCCAGAGTAGTGACTCCTTAGAAAGAGAAATAAACACTCTAGAGGTATTATTTAGAGAAAGGGGTTATCCTTAAAATGTTTATGGACTGTAAACAGCGATTTATAGACAAAAATTATAATTCAGATGGAACAGCAACTGATAGGAACACAGGGGGCAATAATTATTGCATTACAGCGAAAGCCAGATTTACAGATAAATTAAGTTATGTCACCAATTTTACTAGTGACAGTTTCAGTTTGAACAAGATTATCACTAGAAACTGGAATGTATTGGTTACAGACGCCTTCACAAAAACTATAGTTGGAGAACATCCCAGATTTACATATAGAACCTCTCAGAATATGAAAGAAATTTTATGCTCAGAGCACATATATTCATTTAATAATACTGTTTATGAAAAATTGGGTACTTTCCCATGTGGTGGATGTTCGATGTGTCCGTTTATATCTAAAAAGGTTAGTTTTATTCATCCTGAAGGCATTTTTCCTTTATTCCTAGGTTCTATAGTGACTGTAATAGTAGCAACTTGATATACTTAGCTACATGTATTTTCTGTGATGCATTTTACGTTGGCCTAACAAAGAGACGGCTACGTGATAGGGTATACAACCACTGTTATGATATTAGGAAGGAAAAAGAGTCTAATGCTTTAGCCAAACATGTCATGGAGCATCCCAGTCATACTTTTGGGTTTAAAGTTTTAGAAATGTTGCCATTGAGCCCCAGAGCAGGTGATACCAATAATCAGCTGGCCATTAGAGAATTGAAATGGATTTTTACATTAAGGGCACATATACCCCCAGGTATTAATTATTCAGTATCCATTAAACCTGTTTTAGATAATCGAAAGAAATATTGAACATCTAATATATATTCATTATACAATATGTCATTTTTTATATTTTGTATTAATACTATAAGATTTTGATAATATTATTATTTTTATTTTATTTTAGTTTGATGGTCATGACTATGTAGCCATCTATATAGTAAAGATTTTTTTGAGGTTATTCATTTTTTAGATTTTTTGATCCAGATGGACTTGTTGTTTATTTTAGATGGTCTGACTACGATAAAACAGCAATAATATTGTGTGTTTACTTTATATAACAAAGACATTGCCTTGAGGTCATTCACTCCTTGGATTTTTTGACCCGGATGGATTTATTATTTATTTCATACTTTTAGATGGTTTGCCCATGAGTAAACAGCATCAATGCTGTGTTTCCACTTCCAATAGTTATTTGTGTTGAGTTGAATTAGGTTTATATCTGTTTGATGTTGATCTTGTATACTATTTGTTTTAGGTATTGGAAGTTTGTTTTATTTAGTAGTTAAGAATTTAACAAGTTTAGACATGGTAGCATTCTTGGTAAATATCTTGGTTGCAGTTATATATGGTAGATGCGGAGGTGCTGAGAGCGTCAGAGGTATGAGTATTCAGTATTCAGTTTCGGCTATCAGTACTTCTGATTGTGAACACCTCTGAGTTGGATTGCTCATGTCTTGCCTTGTTTTGGCTTGTTTTGTTTATGGGGATTGATCGGATGGCAAGGATGATGCATCGCATGGTGAGCAGCTTTTGTTATTACAGCTTTTTTACTGCTATTAGTCTATAAATGTTGGTTGGTCATCTGGGAAGGTGCCAGATAAGTGATGCTAACGGATGAAGTTTAAACGCTGATTAGTTTTGTAACTGAGGGCGGTTTTAAACCCCTTTTTAGTTAACTGGTAACAAAACTACGTTTTCTAATAAGTCCAGATATGGTGGTTGTTTATTTGCCAGGCACGGTTACTACATAGTTTGCGAGGTAGCTTCATAGGTGATTGATGAATATTTGGAGAGCCTGATATGAATGAATTACTGGTTTTGAGAGTCTGTCGTTCCTGTATATGAACGTTGCTGAACTTGGATGTTTTTGTTTTTGCCTCTAAACAATGTTCGAAAGTAAATGTTTTTGTCTTTGTTTTTGTTTTTAAATTTTCTATTCATTGAGTAATTTTTAATCATAATGGCCGTTGGGTGCTAGAGTCATTACGTGCTAGTGAGATTAATGAATGAGATCTGGTTTTTAAATGTCTTAGAACGGAAGGTTACTTGACAACTGCTTTCAGTTTGTCTGAGGGACTTACTGTTATTCTCTCAGTTTGAATTGTTTTGAGGAGGCACTTTATTTCCTTGAATCATGCAGATGCTATGTGGTCTGGTAATCTAGCTTTAAACGATGGTTTCGTTGGTTTTAAATATTAAATAATTTTAATCTGTTATTGTATATTCCATGTCAGAGGAATATAACATTATTGGGATAATGCATGAATGTGTGGAATATTGCATTATATACAAGAGTGTGGTAACTAATTGCAAGCTAGTACTGACTAGCCTCAACTCATTTAAACAACGATGTTTTTGTGTTGCATTTATTTTTAATGATATTGTGATTTATGTGTTACACACTCAATATATTGTATAAAAGAGCATTTGAAACTTTTGCCATTGAATGGTTTTGACATGTATTCATACCATTCTCCTAATGATAGACCATTGCCCTTTTAAATATAACACAAGTTGTCTTAATTGCTATCTAATTGTGCTTTGATTATCTGGTTTTCCCGCCTAAAAGCCAAGTATAAAGATGGTTCATTTGTTTCTAACATTTACACCTGATGAAGCGTAGTTAACCTACGTGAAAGCGCTTGTGTGGTTTTTATGTAACAATAAAGAAAGTTCTACTTGATTTTTCGTGTGGTGACTCCTGTTTGGATCCATTATTGGCATTTTGGTTTTTCGCTTTCCTAACAGAGTCTTTGTTTTGTGGCTGCAGTTCTTTATATAACTATAGTTAAAATGTTAAATCCCTTTTTTACCAAGATAGTAGGAACTGAATTAACAATCTCATGGGTTCCATCCTCATTAAGTGACTCTGAAGAAGTAATAATTAAATCTTCCTTGTTTATCACTTCCACTGTATTACATCAGGTCAAATAATCTATATTAAATTCTTCCTGAGTATTGATATCAAATAATTCTCTAGAACACACATAATGACAATCATCATTCACTATCCCCTGCCTCTTCTTCCCAACTGGTGGGTGCCACTTATTGATGTATTTTCCCTCCTCCTATCTCTCTGTGATGGTAGACTGTTTTGTTGAGCTATTCTCTTCAATCTTCATGGGGACAAAACTGTTCTAAAATTATTATCATTGTTATTATTATTATTATTATTACTATTATGTATATCCTTAGTAGGCAAGGGTATATTAGTGTCCAAGTGTCCCTCAGACACTAGTGTTTCAGAGCCTGTAGCAAATCTGTTCATAAGAGTAGGCTTAGGATATGCAATACCATTACAATATTCCTTTTCATCCCTGGATAACTTATCAAGTTTCTTATTTTTTATCTTAGTGATAACATTATCTGCTTTGTACAACAAGCAATTCTAATCAACAAACTTAATATCAAATAGCACATTTTTTTAATAATGAATCAATGTTATAAAAATTGTCTAGTACTGTATCCATCTGATTTTCATTAGCCCTAACAATTAATCACATAATCTTAAAAACACATTCATCAAATACTTTAATCAAGCTATTATGCAATTCTGTCCTATCACAAACCCTGTTAGGGAATTTCCATACTTGGAGTAAGGTATTGGGAACATTCTCATTCGAATTGCATCCAATGCCATTAATATCTGAGCCATCTTCCCTTCTACCGCCTTGAATGGTAGCATTATTAACCGGGTCAGACACTCACCCTGGTGTATTCATCATATGCACATTAGGCCTTCGATGTTCCCTAGTTCACTTTCTATAGCTAAAGAATCATGAATACAACTAGGCATAAATACACTTTGTTCACCATTCATGACCGACACATGGGGTGTATAATTAATTGTATAAGCTGAGTAAGTGGTTCAGAAAGAAAATCCAAATTAGAGGTGTTGCCTTCACATAATACAGCATCCCAAAACTCCTTTTCTGTGTTAGCTCCATTGCTTCCAAATGTATCTGGTGACGACATGGTACACTCACAAGCCAGGTAGGAAAAAAAAAACAGAAACTGAGAGCAAGAACCTCAGAAAGAACAATTCAAAATGCCAACAACCCAGGCTCACCATGTCCCCAGAAAATGGTGGAGTTAAGCACGTTCATCCTTCCAAATAACAGGAGTTCTTAACTAACAATCATTCAAAAAACACCACTTCATATAACAATTCAGTTGGTCACATGACATAAATGCCATAGACACTTTTCTTCTCCACTGCTTCTGAAACTACTTTTGTTGCATTCCATCAATTAATCTTACATAATGTAAACCTATCAAATTTTTATTTTTCTACATCACTGCATTCCTATAATTTGTTTCACAATATTTATGATGTTATTAACATTCAAGAACAGTGAAAAAATCACCCTCCCCTTTTATTGTGTGCATGTTGTAATAAAATTTCCTTCATTTTTGTCTTCTGCTCCCCTTTTTTGCCCTCCTTCCTCAGTTTGCCATCCTTTAGCATGACTTCATGTTCAACATTTATTGTTTCGAATGGTATATTCTCTTTCCCAAGAGTTTCCTCATTGTAATACTCTCCTCCTGCTCTTTCATCTTGTACTTCTGCATTTCAGTGTTTATAAGTGTTAGCATTTTGCATGATGTCACTTTCCATGCAAATGCTCATCAAATGTTTGGGCTACCTACAGAAATAACTCATTTTGATTGCCTTATTTATTTTACTGATCATCTAACTCTCTCTATGTTTAAATGCAAACTAGATGTTTGATTATGCCATTCTTTTTCATTTTAAAGTTGCACACACTTCCCAGATGCCATTCCACAGTCCACAATCATGTACAAGTTTTGTGAAATATACATCCTTATGTCCTCCTCATCTACTTTACTGTAATAAACTGTACAATTATTTTCTAATTTTGCATAATTACTGTCCCCTTGTATTAATTCATTCCATGGGTATACATTTTTCTTTTCTTTTTATCAGTCTTTGCGTCAGTGTAAAGTTCTCAAAGGTACTGACACAAAAGAATTCATTCCTTAAATATATCATTGAATGAATGTCTATAGCTCTAAAACCCAAAGGCTTAATTACATTGTCCCTAACAAAGAAAAAAATAAGGCTCACTGATTTTTTAGAAATTATTTTGTTCATCAGACTTCCTTTTTTTCAGCAACGTGCTTCTCCAGTCTTTTCTCTGTAAGTGCAGCAATATCTGCGTATGCATTTGCTACATCCTACTGCCAGTACATGTTATGTCATCACATTCCGGTGACTCAGTTCCTTCCAAAAGCATCTCTGTTTCTAGGACAGTAATGCAAACCTTTGTTATATTCATCTGACAACTAATGGCCCTGAAAGCCAGAGTGGTAACTCATTAGAAATTCTTCCCAAATGAGAGCATCACTCTGCTCTCCTTATCAGTGCGAAGAGTAAAGGGAGCAGGAAAAAGTTTACATCTACCTTCTGGATTGATAGATGCCACCACTGGATTCGTGGCAGGATTCTGGAAGGGACTAGATGAACTCCTGGAGTCTGTACCTTCTTAGGGCCAGAGGTCTGCTTGTTTAATTCATTGGAGGTTGCAAAACTACTACTGGTTTAGGGGCATCCAGATGCTGTATATTGCAATATCTATTCTGGGTGTTTGATGCCTCTTTGGCTTCTCATTTGAAGTGGTCTTTCACCCACAAAGAGTATCTTCAAATACGTTTTCCTCTATGGATGAAGTAGAGGGCAGGGTGTCATCAGTGTCTGTTTCATGACCAAGAAGGGAAGTCATTTGGGAGAAATTTTTTCCCCATTTTCTGAGGAGTCATCATCCCTATCCGAATCAGGTTTGCTCTTTCTCTTGGCAGAAGGGACTCCAGACACAGAGAAATAATATGCACATGGCTATAGGTTCTGCAGAACCTAAATGAACCCCTGATGCAAGGAGAATCATTCCTGAGGAATAGCCTGGGATGGATGGGGGGGAGGTTGGATTGTGACCTGACCATTGCCTGAAGCCCAAGAACTGGAAGGAATTGGGAGGGGGTGCACTATATTTGAGCTTCTGAGTTTTCTTATGTGGGACTGCCACCTTGATGACACGAGACTGAGGTCAGAATTCTTGGACTTCTACACTTCAACTTTGGATGCCCTTCCTGAAATAATGGGAACTCCACCCGTCACTTCTGAGAATAACAACATGAGCTTTTGCAACAGATATCCAAGGCAGAACATTTACTTTGAACTTGATCTACAGGCATGATGACCTCAACCTAGGGGGCTTGGATGTTACAAACAGAAGGAACTGGGGGTTACAAAACTGTCTCAGTCGGACCTGCATCCTCAAGCCAAGAAGTGACATCAGATGCTATTGTTGCATCATCTAGCTCTCTTAATGCATTTTCATTATATCCCTTTTCTAATTGCTTTTGGAGGAGAGGATGTGAGATTTTGAATGAATTAGAAAATGTCATGCCGGTACAAGTCAAGGCCTCACATCTCTTCTTGTGTAGACAGTTTTGCAGGGTATGCTCCTTTCTCCTAAGTGTTTTTGACATAAAACTTGAGAGACCCAACAACTCACAGTAAAAAGTTCTGGATCTAACAGAAAATGCACAAGTTATGGTAGTTTTAGTCTGGGATTTGTCTACCATAAGAGCATCTGCCTTCTGTCCTAAGGGTGAGCATGCTCTAAAATGTCTTACCAGGTGTCTGGCTCTAAAAATACCAAGATTAACTGCCACTAATAACACAATAAATGATAAAATTTCCCCAAACTGTATTTTTCTGGCTGAGCTGTGAAGTAGGTTGACCGGCACTAGAATACAAAAGCAAAATCAGCAAATGCTTTGTGAAGTGCAGCAAGAGGCATCTAAAATAGCAGGAGAAGACATCAGATTTAAACAGGAAATATCCTGACTTCTCTAAGGGGCAAATGGCTAGCTGACCTCCAGAGAAAAGGTGACTGAGCTCTGGAAGTTGAGCTAAACATTGAGGATCTTCAGTAGTAAGGACTAGTGCAACAGAGATTTATATGAAGAACATCAATTAATACTCTCAAATAACATGAAAAATATATTAAGCATGGTGGCAGAAATGAGCAGCAGTTGGCATTGCTGCCTCATAACACTTGAGCCTCCAGTTTGGTTCTCAGTTGGGGTGCCTTCTGTGTGGAGTCTGCATGTCCTGCTTTTTGCCTTTTCACTATTTGTATTAATTTCCTCCCACATTCCAAGCACATGATACAGATGAATCCTTCAAACTAATCCTAGTTATGTGTGCACGAACATACTTGTATGTCTGCATGTACATGTGAGTGTATATATGTGTGTGTTTGTTTGTGCACATGTGCATGCTTGTGTGTGTGTCCATGTGTATGTGTATGTGCATGTGTGCTTGTTTGTGTATGTTTATGTGCATGTGTGTGTGTGTGTGTGTGTGTGTGTGTGTGTGTGTGTGTGTGTGGCTGCATGTGTATATATATGTGTGTGTGTGTGTGTGTGTGTGTGTGTGTGTGTGTGTGTGTGTGTGTGTGTGTGTGTGTACCTGCTCCTGTATGTGCAAGTGCATGTGTGCAAGCAAGCACGTGTGTGAGTATGTGTGTGTGTGTGTGTGTGTGTGTGTGTGTGTGTGTGTGTGTATGTATGCTTGCTCATGTATATGTATGTGCATGTGTGTTTCATTCCCACGTATACATACGTGCATGATTTTGTGCGTGTGTGTGTGTGTGTGTGTGCGTGTGCGTGTGTGTGTGTGTGTGTGTGTGTGTGTGTGTGTGTATGCTCTTCTGTCTATGTGCATGTCTTCATGCATGTATATTCTACAATGGTTGGAACTAAATTAGTTTCCTCTACCTTGTGCCCACTGAGTGCCAAGACAATCTTCAGTAAAAACATTATCCTGAACCGGGTTAAATGGGTAATCTAAGGGTGAAAGAATGAATGAATAAATTCTATCACTAAAAATTGTGTAAAGATAGAAAAATGAAGCTGCAAGTGAGCATGTAACAGGAAAGGAGCGAGAAAAGTTTGTTAAGTGTCACTTACAGAAAACAGTTTTACTGATAGAATCTCTGAAAGATAACATCTAGGATGAACATGTAATGAATGATGCACAGTCCCAATCTTGGCATTGCTGCTCCCTCCTGTCCTAACAAAGAAGTGTCATACCCCTCCCCATTCTTCTGGCCTCTCCTTCAGTGTCTCCCTACTGATGTACCCAGCTGCCAAAACACAAAGTGCCATCCCTTACGTCCTTCCTTCCTTCCCTCCCCCAATGCATTAGACATCTTACAGAAAAAATCTGCAGAGGTAATTGATTAAATGGCACCCATTACCAGGAATCCACTGCCCTCTCAAAGTAGATACAAATAAGTTCAGTAAATCTTCTGGGCTTCCTAATAATTGCTGTTAATGCAACTGCTTTTCTGGCAACAGACAAGGGTTCCTTATTCTGCTGTTACACCTGGAACTCAAATTGTACAGGTTCCTCTCTAGTTTATCCACTTAATGAATTTGCTAAATAGCTATCCGGTTTTATTTGCTTTACATATGATGCTCATCTGAATTATTTTGAATGGTCTAATGGAAATTCAGCTCAGCCTAAAGACTTAAATGAGACTGGCCAAAGTTTTGTATAATACAGTGCATTGTTAACAGTTTTCTGAATCAGTCCTTGGAAGTCTTCTTTTGTGTGTTTTTACAAGATTAGCTTGTTTCCTAGTTAGTGCCAGTGCAGTATAAAGTTGCCTTTCTCTGTTTCCTTCGTAACACACACACACACACACACACACACACACACACACACAGACACACACACACACACACACACACACACACACACACACACACACAGACACACACACACACACACATATACACACTCACTCATATGAATATATCTTTATGATTCTATGTTGGAGGATTTAAATACTGCTTGTTCCAAATGTCTAAATAAATATGAAGATGATAGTCTATTTACTAGTAGTACAATCCATCAGTTATAATTATGACACAAACTTTTCACACTCTTTAAGTACAATTTACATGCAAAACCAGTGTTCCAAGGCACATTCTTATGACCAGTTTTTAAAAATGAAAGTATATGATCTGCACTTTCACTATTTCAGTAAAGTAAATTATTAAATCTGTTTAAAGATACACGACATATAAGCTGTGTAAGTGTTGCCAGTGTTATGTTCCTGTACAGTACTATAATTGTATAGAATCCTGGTACCTGTACATAAACAGTAACTATCACAGGTACATAGTTGCAGTGTGTGCAACAGGTAGCAAACTCACTTTTGCTGATAGAAGGACAGAAGTCTGCGTGTTCTATTTCCACTACAGGGGTTTGAATTGCTGACACTGCAGTGCAACATTAGGGAGATCTGTACCTTTGAGTGCATCACCATCTGGATGAAATGTTAAACTAAGGTCTCATGTACTTGAGTTTGTGGTAGCTCAGGCAGATGTAAAATAGTCCACTGTACCTACGTACAAGAGTTGTGGAAGTAACCCAATCCCAAACGATCCCTCTGACCTAGTGGGACTAACCTGGTCAATAAAGGATAAATAAAAAAATAAACAGTTACTAGTTACTCTCTGTATTCATTTTTTATTGGAGGGTATACATAAACAGTTACTAGTTACTTTCAGTGTATTCATTCTTTATTGGAAGGTATATATAAACAGTTACTAGTTACTCTTTATGTATTCATTCTTTATTGGAGGGTATAAATAAACAGAGGGTTCCTATCATGTAGTTGAACTTTTACAAGTTTGAACCACATATTGTCAAGACCATATGTTCGAATTTATAAAAGTTCGAGCATGTGAATGGAAATCTCCATAAGAAGAGGTTTCCATTCACTTCAATGAGGTGTGATCTCGGAGATGGTATATTTAAGAAGCAGGGGCTGTAGGGAGGGCGCAACATTTTTTTTTTTGCATGTTGTGTATTTATTTTTTTATCGGTAGTCAACGTTCTGTAACTTCGAATATAATGATTTCACCATTAGGTGTTCGGAGTTCAGGCACTTCGACTATCTGATATTGACCCATATACAGATACTAATTACTGTCTTTGTGTTTATTCATTATTGGAGGTACATTACTTATTGGTGGGAATACATAAATAGTTTATAGATGCTCTCTGTGTATTCATTCTTTACTGGGGGGTATACATAAACAGTTTCTAGTTACTCTTTGTGAATTCATTCTTTATTGGAGAGTATACATAAACAGTTACAAGTTACTCTCTGTGTATTCATTCATTATTGGAAGTTATACATAAACAGTTACAAGTTACTCTCTATGTATTCATTCTTTATTGGAGGGTATACATAAACAGTTACAAGTTACGCTCTGTGAATTCATACATTATTGGCGGGTATACATAAACAGTTTCTAGTTACTCTTTGTGTATTCATTCTTTACTGGAGGGTATACATAAGCAGTTACAAGTTACTCTCTGTGTATTCATTCTTTACTGGAGGGTACACATCAATAATTACAAGTCACTCTCTATGTATTCATTCTTTATTGGGGGTATACATAAACAGTTACTAGTTACACTCTTTATATTCATTCTTTATTTGAGGGTATACATAAATGGTTGCTAGTTACTCTCTGTGTAGTCATTGTTTATTGGGGGGTATACATAAACAGTTTCTAGTTACTCTTTGTGTATTCATTTGTTACTGGAGGGTATACATAAACAGTTACTAGTTACTCTCCATGTATGCATTCTTTACTGGATTGTATACATAAACAGTTACTAGTTACTCTCTATGTATTCTTTCTTTATTGGAGGGTATACATAGACAGTTTCTAGTTGCCCTCTGTGTATTTATTCTTTATTGAGGGTACAAACAAATAGTTACTAGTTACTCTCCATGTATTCATTCTTTATTGGGGGAGTACACAAACAGTTACTACTTACTCTCTGTGTATTCATTCTTTATTGGAGGGTATAAATAGACAGTTTCTAGTTGCCCTCTGTGTATTCATTCTTTATTGAGGGTACACACAGACAGTTACTAGTTACTCTCCATGTATTCATTCTTTATTGGGGGTATACACAAACAGTTACTAGTTATTCTCCATGTGCTCATTATTTATTGGAGGGTATACACAAACAGTTGCTAGTTACTCTCTGTGTATTCATTCTTTATTGGGGGTATACACAAACAGTTACTAGTTACTCTCCGTGTATTCATTCTTTATTGGAGGGTATACATAAACAGTTTCTAGTTACCCACAGTGAATTCATTCTTTATTAGAGGGTATATACAAACAGTTACTAGTTACTCTCTATGTATTCTTTCTTTACTAGACAGCATACATAAACAGTTACAAGTTACTCTCTGTGTATTCATTGTTTATTGGAGGGTATACATAAACAGTTTCTAGTTAATCTTTTTGTATTCATTCTTTACTGGAGGGTATACATAAACAGTTACTAGTTAATCCCTGTGTATTCATTCTTTACTAGAGGGGATAAATAAAAAGTCACTAGTTGCTCTCTGTGTATTCAAACTTTATTGGAGGGTGTACCAAAACAGTTACTAGTTACTCTCTTTGTATTCATTCATTATTGGAGGGTACATTCCTTACTGCAGGGTATACATAAATAGTTTATAAGCAAGGAATGATAAGATACACCACCAGCAAATAAAGGTACCTGCACAGTTCGAAAAAAGGTACCATAAAATAACGAATGATAAAAGCAGCTGTGCAGGGTCCACCCAGGCAGTCGTTCAAGTATTAGTTCTCAAGTACAATACCAATGAACAATCCAACAAGGTGCTTAGAAACCCATCGAGCACAAATTCAAGTGTCTATTCAGACCAGTGTTCAGTCCACAAGGCTCTTTCAAATAAATTCCTCCAATGAAAAATACGAAATTATATTCAAAAGCCTTTTACTGTAGGGTATACATAAACAGTTACTAGTTAATCTCTGTGTATTCATTCTTTATTAGAGGGGATACATAAACAGCTAATAGTTACCCTCTGTGTCTTCATTCTTTATTGGAGGGTATACATAGACAGTTACTAGTTACTCTCTGTGCATGCATTCTTTATTGGAGGGTACATAAACAGTTGCTAGTTACTCTCTGTGTATTCATTCTATATTAGAATGTATAAATAAACAGTTATTAGCTACTCTCTGTGCATTCATTCTTTATTGGAAGGTGTACAAAAACATTTATTAGTTACTGTCTGTGTATTCATTCTTTATTGGAGAATATAAATAGTTACTAGTTACTCTCTGTGCATTCATCCTTTATTGCATAGTACATAAATAGTTGCTGGTTACTCTGTGTGTTCATTCTTTATTGGAGGGAATAAATAAACAGTTACTAGTTACTTTCAGTGTATTCATTCCTTTTTGAAAGGTATACATAAACAATTACTAACTACTCTCTGTGTATTTATTCTTTATTAGAGGGTATACACAAACTCTCTCTTTATTGAGTCCTTATTGGGGGGGTACATAAAAAGTTGCTAGTTACTCTTTGTGTATTTGTTCTTTACTGGAGGGTGTATATAAACAATTGCTACTTACTCTCAGTGTATTCATTCTTTACTGGAGGGTATACATAAATAGTTACTAGTTACTCTCTGTGTATTCCTTCTTTATTGGAGGGTATACATAAACATTTTCTAGTTACTGTCTGTGTATTCATTCTTTACTGGAGGGTATACCTAAAAAGTTACTAGTTACTCTCTGTGTATTCATTTTTTACTGGAGGGTACACATAAACAGTTTCTAGTTACTCTCTGTGTATTCATTCTTTATTGGGGGTATACATACACAGTTAATAGTTCCTAGTTACTCTCTGTGTATTCATTCTTTATTGGGTGTATACATAAACAGTTACTACTTATTCTCTGTGTATTCCTTCTTTATTGGAGGGTATTCATTATTTATTGGGGTATACATAAACAGCTTCTAGTTACCCTATGTGTATTCATTCTTTACTGGAAGGTCTACACAAACAGTTACTAGTTACTCTCCGTGTATTCATTCTTTATTGGAAGGTATATAAAAACAGGTTCTAGTTACTCTCCATGTATTCATTCTTTACTTGAGCGTATACTTAAACAGTTACTAGTTACTCTCTGTGTATTCATTCTTTATTGGAGGATATACATAAGCAGTTACCAGTTACTCTCTGTGTATACAATATTTATTGTGGGTATACATAAACAGTTACAAGTTATTCTCTTTGTATTCATTCATTATTGAAGGGCATACATAAATAGTTTATTATTACTCTCTGTGTATTCATTCTTTGCTGGAGGTTATACATCAACAGTTACTAGTTACTCTCTGTGTAGTCATTCTTTATTGGAGGGTATACATAAACAGTTTTTTGTTACTCTTTCTGTATTCATTCTTTTCTGGAGGGTATACATAAACAGTTACTAGTTACTGTCTGTGTATTCATTCTTTATTGAAGGGTATACATAAACAGTTGCTAGTTTCTCTCTGTCTATTAATTCTTTACTGGATGGCACACATGAACAGTTTCTAGTTACTCTCTGTGTATTCATTTTTTACTGGAGGGTATACATAAACAGTTACTAGTTAATCTCTGTGTATTCATTCTTTATTAGAAGGGATACATAAACAGTTACTAGTTACCCTCTGTGTCTTCATTCTTTATTGGAGGGTATACATAGAGTGTTAGTAGTTACTCTCTGTGCATTCATTCTTTATTGGAAGGTACATAAACAGTTGCTAGTTACTCTCTGTGTATTCATTCTTTATTGGAGGGTATAAATAAACAGTTACTAGTTACACTCTGCATATTCATTCTTTATTGGAAGGTATATATAAACAGTTACTAGTTACTGTCTGTGTATTCATTCTTTATTGGAGGGTATACATAAACAGTTGCTAGTTTTTCTCTATTAATTCTTTACTGGATGGCATACATAAACAGTTTCTAGTTACTTTCTATTTTTTTACTGGAGGGTATACATAAACAGTTACTAGTTAATCTCTGTGTATTCATTCTTTATTAGAGGGGATACATAAACAGTTACTAGGTATCCTCTGTGTCTTCATTCTTTATTGGAGGGTATACATAGACAGTTAATAGTTACTCTCTGTGCATTTATTCTTTATTGGAGGGTACATAAATAGTTACTAGTTACACTCTGTGTATTCATGCTTTATTAGAAGGTATAAATAAAGTTACTAGTTACTCTCTGTGTATCATTCTTTATTGGAAAGTTTACAAAAACATTTATTAGTTACTGTCTGTGTATTCATTCTTTATTTTAGGATATGCATAGTTACTAGTTACTCTCTGTACATTCATCCTTTATTGCAGGGTACATAAACAGTTGCTAATTACTCTCCGTGTATTCATTCTTTATTGGAGGGAATAAATAAACACTTACTAGTTACACTCTGTGTATTAATTCTTTATTGGAGGGTATACATAAACAATTACTAACTACTCTCTGTGTATTTATTCTTTATTAGAGGGTATACACAAACTCTCTCTGTATTGATTCCTTATTAGGGGGTACATAAAAAGTTGCTAGTTCTCTGTGTATTCATTCTTTACTGGAGGATATGCATAAATAGTTACTGGTTACCTCTGTGTATTCATTCTTTATTGGAGGGTATACATAAACATTTTCTAGTTACTCTCTGTATATTCGTTCTTTTACTGGAGGGTATACATAAGCAGTTGCTACTTACTCTCAGTGTATTCATTCTTTACTGGAGGGTATACATAAATAGTTACTAGTTACTCTCTGTGTATTCCTTTTTTATTGGAGGGTATACATAAACATTTTCTAGTTACTGCTTTGTATTCATTCTTTACTGGAGGGTATACCTAAACAGTTACTAGTTACTCTGTGTATTCATTTTTTACTGGAGGGTACACATAAACAGTTTCTAGTTACTCTCTGTGTATTCCTTCTTTACTGGGGGTATACATACACAGTTAATAGTTCCTAGATACTCTCTGTGTATTCATTCTTTATTGGAGGTATACATAAACAGTTACTAGTTACTCTCTGTGTATTCATTTTTTATTGGAGGGTATACATAACCAGTTGCTAGTTACTCTCTGTGCATTCATTCTTTATTGCATGGTATACATAAACAGCTTCTAGTTACTATCTGTGTATTCATTCTTTATTGGGGGTATACATAAACAGTTTCTAGTTACTCTCCATGTATGCATTCTTTATTGGAGGGTATACATAAACAGTTACTAGTTACTCTCTGTGTATTCATTCTTTATTGAAGGATATACATAAGCAGTTACTAGTTACTCTTTGTGTATACAATCCTTATTGTGGGTATACATAAACAGTTACAAGTTACTCGCTTTGTATTCATTTATTATTGGAGGATATACATAAAAAGTTTATAGTTACTCTCTGTGTATTCATTCTTTGCCGGAGGTTATACATCAACAGCTACTAGTTACTCACTGTGTATTCCTTTTTTATTGGAGGGTATTAATAAACAGTTACTAGTTACTCTCTCTATATACATTCTTTATTGTGGGTATACATAAACAGTTACAAGTTACTCTCTGTGTAGTCATTCTTTATTGGAGGGTATACATAAACAGTTTTTTGTTACTCTTTTTGTATTCATTCTTTTCTGGAGGGTATACATAAACAGTTGATAGCTACTGTCTGTGTATTCATTCTTTATTGGAGGGTATACATAAACAGTTGCTAGTTTGTCTCTGTCTATTAATTCCTTACTGGATGGCATACATAAACAGTTTCTAGTTACTCTCTGTGTATTCATTTTTTACTGGAAAGGATACATAAACAGTTACTAGTTAATCTCTGTGTATTCATTCTTTATTAGAGGTGATACATAAACAGTTACTAGTTACCCTCTGTGTCTTCATTCTTTATTGGAGGGTATAAATAAACAGAGGGTTCCTATCATGTAGTCGAATATTTACAAGTTTGAACCACATATTGTCGAGACCATATGTTCGAATTTGTAAAAGTTCGAGCATGTGAATGGAAATCTCCATAAGTGGAGGTTTCCATTCACTTCAAAGAGGTGTGATCTCGGAGATGGTATATTTAAGAAGCAGGGTCTGTAGGGAGGGCGCAATGTTTTTTTTGTCTGTTGTATTTTTATTTTATCGGTAGTCAAAGTTCTGTAACTTCGAATATAATAATTTGACCATTAGGTGTTCGGAGTTCCGGCACTTCAACTATCTGATATTGACCCATATACAGATACTAATTAATGTCTTTGTGTTCATTCATTATTGGAGGGTACATTCCTTATTTGAGGGAATACATAAATATTTTATAGATATTCTCTGTGTATTCATTCTTTACTGGGGGGTATACATAAACAGTTTCAAGTTACTCTTTGTGAATTCATTCTTTATTGGAGGGAATACATAAACAGTTACAAGTTACTCTCTGTGTATTCATTCTGTATTGGAAGGTATACATAAAAAGTTACAAGTTACTCTCTATGTACTCATTCATTATTGGAGGGTATACATAAACAGTTACAAGTTACACTCTGTGTATTCCCTCTTTATTGGAGGGTATACATAAATAGTTGCTAGTTACTCTTTGTGTATTCATTCTTTACTGGAGGGTATACATAAACAGTTACTAGTTGCTCTCTGTGTATTCATTCTTTATTGGAGGGTATACATAAATAGTTGCTAGTTACTCTCCGTGTATTCATTCGTTACTGGAGGGTATACATAAACAGTTACTAGTTACTCTCCATGTATGCATTATTTACTTGAATGTATACATAAACAGTTACTAGTTGCTCTCTGTGTATTCATTCTTTATTGGGGGGCACATAAACAATTACAAGATACTTTCTGTGTATTCGTTGTTTATTGGAGGGTACACATAAACAGTTTCTAGTTACTCTTTGTGTATTCATTCGTTACTGGAGGGTATACATAAACAGTTACTAGTTACTCTCCATGTATGCATTATTTACCTGAATGTATACATAAACAGTTACTAGTTACTCTCTATGTATTCTTTCTTTATTGGAGGGTATACATAGACAGTTTCTAGTTGCCCTCTGTATATTCATTCTTTATTGAGGGTACACACAAATAGTTACTAGTTACTCTCCATGTATTCATTCTTTATTGGTGGAATACATAAACAGTTACTAGTTACTCTCTTTGTATTCATTCTGTATTGGAGGGAGCACCCCAGCACTACCAGGCTATACCTCATATCATGCTTTTCGGCCCCAAAACCCGGACCGAACCACAAAAGGAGGGGGAGTTTCCATATTTATCAAGGATATCCACACCTCCAGGTTAGTGGCATTGCACGAAATATCAGAGACCATCCATGTGCAACTAACAGTGGGCAAGACTGCTTTTCAGTTTATAGCATCCTACAGACCACCCTCTCAAAGTCAGGAATCCCACTCGGCTTTCCTGAAAACATTGGAGAACATGAAGATCTCTCCGAACACCATTATATTGGGTGACTTCAACTACCCAAACATTGACTGGGAGCACTACTCAAGCCCCAGCACCTCAGCCCAAAGGTTCCTGGAAATTATAAACTCAAATGCTATGGAACAACTAGTCACCACTCCCACAAGAGGGGACAACATACTAGACCTGATCATTACCAACACGGGACTCTATGCTCCACACCAGAAGTATATCCTCATTGGTAAGATCAGACCATAAATTAATTTCACTGGATGTCCACATCCCGCCCCACCCCAGCCCAGAAAACCACAGTGAAAGACTTCTCAAAGCGAACTTCTCACTTCTCAAAACCAGTGGAATCCTTCAAGGCCCCTGGGCCAGTGGAAACTATGGCCCAAACTGCAGAATCCTATATAAACGCATTCTACGGACATCTCCAGGAATGCATGGATCATGCTTTCCCAAACAAAACCAAGACCCAATTATCCAAAGGCAGGCCCAGTCTGGTGGACCCCTGCCATAAATAAACTGTACAACAGAAGGAGGAAGCTACTACATGATAGAGCAAAATCCCTAATAGGAAGGCATCTCTGATCAGTACTAGCAAAAATTACGATCCCTCATAAAATCCTCCAAGGCCAGCTTCGAGAGAAAAATTGCACAGGACACCAAAGACAATCATAAGGCTTTTTCAGTTATGTTAGGAACCTGGGATGCAACTCCCAGACTTGTTCTGAGTTGATTCTAAATGACAAAAATACACTGAACCCACATACATCGCCAATATCCTGGCAGACAGGTTCAGTGCAAACCTCTCCACCCCTCCCCCAAAAAGAGCAAGTATCTATCCGGCAGAGGGCTGCCTCCCAAACATCTCTGATGCTCAGGTGAAGGCTGCCCTCTCCAAAGCAAAAACACTGCTTCCATGGGACCAGATGGCGTCCCAGGTTGTCCTACATGAACTCCAAGAGGAACTAATCCCTCAAATAAAACAGCTATACAATCTCAGCCTCACTACAGGATATGTGCCCACAGAATGGCGTACAGCAACAGTGGTCACACTCCACAAAGGTGGAGCCTCTACGGATCCTGGAAACTATCGCCCCATAAGCCTGACTAGCTTAGTCTGCAAGGCTATGGAGAGGATCATCATGGAGCTCATAAACAAAGACATTGGGGACCTACAGACACTAGATCCTACCCAGTTCGGCTTTGTCAAGGGCAGATCCTGCCTTTTGAACCTGGTTGACTTCTTCAAAACAGTCACCAAAGCCATAGATGAAGGGTAGGTAGTCCACACAGCCTATCTGGACCTTGCAAAGGCATTTGACACAATACCCCACTCGGGCATCATAGATAAGCTATCCAGCTTAAATATAAACCCCTATGTCACAAGATGGGTCGCAAACTGGCTCAAAGACAGAACCCACAGAGTGAGAGTTGCTGGAGCCATGTCAGACTCGAAACTGGTCACAAGTGGCATCCCACAGGGTTCTGTCCTGGCACCACTCTTGTTCGGTATACACTTTTCCGAGGTACAGGCAAACGTGGGAGGACTATGGCTCACCAAGTTCGCAGACGACTGCAAACTGGGCGCCATAATCGACCCTCCAGCTGACACAAACATCCTTCATAAAGGTCTCACAGAGACAGATAACTGGTGCCAGTGCCATGGTTTAAAGCTAAATGCCAAAAAATGTATAGTCATACCCTTTGGCAAAACAATGTGCCCACAAATTACCACATAGGCGAAACCCATTAAGTACAGAGAAAGTTATTAGGGACCTGGGGACCCAAGTTGATAGCAATCTCTCCTTTGAAAACCACATTGCCAAAGTGGTTAGAAAGACCTTCTACATAGCCCACCTCATCACGAAGGGTTTCACATCTAGATCAAAAGAGGTAATCATGCCCCTTTATTCATCCCTCATCAGGCCCATCATAGAATACAATGCCCCTTTGGGATGTACCTTACCGACACCTGCAGCAATTAGAAAGACCCCAGAAGTATCTCACCAAGAGGATCAAGGGTCTCAAACAGATGCCATATGCTGCTCGGTTAAAAAAACTCCAGCTCTACTCAGTTGCATACCGCCTACTTGAGCGATCTATTCCTGACATACAAAGCTATGTCAAATCCAGAATTAATGGACATGCTCCACCTCAGTAAATCTAAATCCCTTAGAGCCGCATGCTCGAGGGACTTGAACCTCAGCACAGAAATAAATAGAACTTGCTGGAGGGACAGGTTCATAACCCAGAGGCTCCCTTCACTCTGGAATAGAATTCCAGTTCATGTGAGGCAGAGCACCTCACTGAATCTCTTCAAGAAGAATCTCGATAGGTGGATGGGGAAATCGTAGGTTTGTCACAGGGATTACTCCCGTGTCACTATTAGACAGAGGCACAGTAAACTAAACCTTAAAAAGGGCACAGTATACTGAAATCAAGGGGTGGCGTAAGCCATACAGAATCGGGCTAGGCTTATAATTGCCCCAGGGCAGATAGCCTAGTATGAACCTATGAACCTATGGAGGGTATAAATAGACAGGTTCTAGTTGCCCTCTGTGTATTCATTCTTTATTGAGGGTACACACAAACAGTTACTAGTTACTCTCCGTGTATTCATTCTTTATTGGGGGTATACACAGTTACTAGCTACTCTCCGTGTATTCAGTCTTTATTGGGGGTATACACAAACAGTTACTAGTTATTCTCCATGTATTCATTATTTATTGGAGGGTAGACACAAACAGTTGCTAGTTACTCTCCGTGTGTTCATTCTTTATTGAAGGGTATACATAAACAGTTTCTAGTTACCCTCAGTGAATTCATTCTTTTTTGGAGGGTATATACAAACAGTTACTAGTTACTCTCTATGTATTCTTTCTTTACTGGACAGCATACATAAACAGTTTCTAGTTATTCTTTTTGTATTCATTCTTTACTGGAGGGTATACATAAACAGTTACTAGTTAATCCCTGTGTATTCATTCTTTATTAGAGGGGATAAATAAACAGTCACTAGTGACTCTCTGTGTATTCAAACTTTATTGGAGGGTGTACCTAAACAGTTACTAGTTACTCTCTGTGTATTCATTCTTTAATGGAGGGTATACATAAACAGTTTCTAGTTACTCTTTGTGTATTCAGTCTTTATTGGAGCATATACATAAACAGTTACTAATTACTCTCTGTGTATTCATTCTTTATTGGAAGGTATACAAAAACATTTATTAGTTACTGTCTGTGTATTCATTCTTTATTGGATGGTATACATAAAGAGTTGCTAGTTACTCTCTGTCTATTCATTCTTTACTAAACAGTATACAAAAACCATTACTAGTTATCCTCTGTGTATTCATTCTTTATTTGAGGGTATACATAAACAGTTACTAGTTGCTTTCTGTGTATTCTTTCTTTATTGGAGGATATACATAGTTGCTAGTTACTCTCTGTGCATTCATTCTATATTGGAGGGAATAAATAAACAGTTTCTAGTTACACTCTCTGTATTATTTCTTTATTGGAGGGTATACATAAACAGTCACTAGTTACTCTCTGTGTATTCATTCCTTATTGAAAGGTATACATAAACAATTACTAACTAATCTCTGTGTATTCATTCTTTATTAGAGGGTATACACAAACTCTCTCTGTATTGATTCCTTATTGGAGGGTACATAAAAAGTTGCTAGTCACTGTCTGTGTATTCATTCTTTATTGGAGGGTGTACATAGTTACTAGTTACCCTCTGTGTATTCATTCTATACTGGGGGGTATAAATAAACATTTTCAATCTCTCTCTCTCTGTGTATTCGTTCTTTACTGGAGGGTATACATAAGCAGTTGCTACTTACTCTCAGTGTATTCATTCTTTACTGGAGGGTATACATAAATAGTTACTAGTTAGTCTCTGTGTATTTTTTCTTTATTGGAGGGTATACATAAACATTTTCTTCTTACTGTCTGTGCATTCATTCTTTACTGGAGGGTATACATAAACAGTTTCTAGTTATTCTCTATGTATTCATTCTTTATTGGGGGTATAGATAAACAGTTAATAGTTCCTAGATACTCTCTGTTTATTCAGTCTTCATTGGGGGTATACATAAACAGTTACTAGTTACTCTCTGTGTATTCATTCTTTATTGAAGGGCATACATAACCATTTACTAGTTAATCTCTGTGCATTCATTATTTATTGGAAGGTATACATAAACAGCTTCTAGTTACCCTCTGTGTATTCATTCTTTACTGGAAGGTGTACATAAACAGTTACTAGTTACTCTTTGTGTATTCATTCTCTATTGGGGGTATACATAAACAGTTTCTAGTTACTCTCCATGTATGCATTCTTTACTGGAGGGTATACATAAACAGTTACTAGTTACTCTCCGTATATTCATTCTTTATTGGAAGGTATACAAAAACAGTTTCTAGTTACTCTACATGTATTCATTCTTTATTGGAGCATATACATAAGCAGTTACTAGTTACTCTCTGTGTATACATTCTTTATTGTGGGTATACATAAACAGTTACAAGTTATTCTCTTTGTATTCATTCATTATTGAAGGGCATACATGAATAGTTTATTGTTACTCTCTGTGTATTCATTCTTTGCTGGAGGTTATACATCAACAGTTACTAGTTACTCTCTGTGTAGTCATTCTTTATTGGAGGGTATACATAAACAGTTTTTTGTTACTCTTTCTGTATTCATTCTTTTCTGGAGGGTATACATAAACAGTTGCTAGTTACTGTCTGTGTATTAATTCTTTACTGGATGGCACACATAAACAGTTTCTAGTTACTCTTTGTGTATTCATCTTTTACTGGAAAGTATACATAAACAGTTACTAGTTAATCTTTGTGTATTCATTCTTTATTAGAAGGGATACATAAACAGTTACTAGTTACCCTCTGTGTCTTCATTCTTTATTGGAGGGTATACATAGACAGTTACTAGTTACTCTCTGTGCATTCATTCTTTATTGGAAGGTACATAAACAGTTGCTAGTTATTCTCTGTGTATTCATTCTTTATTGGAGGGTATCAATAAACAGTTACTAGTTACACTCTGCGTATTCATTCTTTATTGGAAGGTATAAATAAACAGTTACTAGTTATTCTCTGTGCATTCAGTTTTTATTATAGGGTATACACAAACAGTTACTCTCTCTGAATTCATTCCTCATTGGAGGGTACATAATCATTTGTTAGTTACTCTCTGTGTATTCATTCTTTACTGGAGGGTATGCATAAGCAGTCACTAGTTTCTCTCTGTGTATTCATTCTTTATTGGAGGGTATACATAAACAGTTGCTAGTTTTTCTCTATTAATTCTTTACTGGATGGCATACATAAACAGTTTCTAGTTACTTTCTGTGTGTTAATTTTTTAATGGAGGGTATACATAAACAGTTACTAGTTAATCTCTGTGTATTTATTCTTTATTAGAGGGGATACATAAACAGTTACTAGGTACCCTCTGTGTCTTCATTCTTTATTGGAGGGTATACATAGACAGTTACTAGTTACTCTCTGTGCAATTATTCTTTATTGGAGGGTACATAAATAGTTACTAGTTACACCCTGTGTATTCACTCTTTATTAGAAGGTATAAATAAAGTTACTAGTTACTCTCTGTGTATTATTCTTTATTGGAAAGTGTACAAAAACATTTATTAGTTACTGTCTGTGTATTCATTCTTTATTGGAGGATATGCATAGTTACTAGTTACTCTGTGCATTCATCCTTTATTGCAGGGTACATAAACAGTTGCTAGTTACTCTCCGTGTATTCATTCTTTATTGGAGGGAATAAATAAACACTTACTAGTTACACTCTGTGTATTAATTCTTTATTGGAGGGTATACATAAACAATTACTAACTACTCTCTGTGTATTTATTCTTTATTAGAGGGTATACACAAACTCTCTCTGTATTGATTCCTTATTAAGGGGCACATAAAAAGTCGCTAGTTACTCTGTGTATTCATTCTTTACTGGAGGATATGCATAAATAGTTACTGGTTACCTCTGTGTATTCATTCTTTATTGGAGGGTATACATAAACATTTTCTAGTTACTCTCTGTATATTCGTTCTTTTACTGGAAGGTATACATAAATAGTTACTAGTTACTCTCTGTGTATTCCTTTTTTAATGGAGGGTATACATAAACATTTTCTAGTTACTGTCTGTGTATTTATTCTTTACTGGAGGATATGCATAAATAGTTACTGGTTACCTCTGTGTATTCATTCTTTATTGGAGGGTATACATAAACATTTTCTAGTTACTCTCAGTGTATTCATTCTTTACTGGAGGGTATACCTAAACAGTTACTAGTTACTCTCTGTGTATTCATTTTTTACTGGATTGTATACATAAACAGTTACTAGTTACTCTTTGTGTATTCATTCTTTATTGGAGGGTACATAAACAGTTACTAGTTACTCTCTATGTATTCTTTCTTTATTGGAGGGTATACATAAACAGTTACTAGTTACTCTCTGTGTATTCATTCTTTATTGGAGGGTATACATAAACAGTTACTAGTTACTCTCCATGTATTCATTCTTTATTGGAGGGTATACATAAACAGTTACAAGTTACTCTCTGTGTATTCATTGTTTATTGGAGGGTATACATAGACAGTTTCTAGTTCCCTCTGTGTATTCATTCTTTCTTGAGGGTACACACAAATAGTTACTAGTTACTCTCCGTGAATTCATTCCTTATTGGGGGAATACACAAACAGTTACTAGTTACTTTCTGTGTATTCATTCTTTATTGGAGTGTATAAATAGACAGGTTCTAGTTGCCCTCTGTGTATTCATTATTTATTGAGGGTACACACAAACAGTTAATAGTTTCTCTCCCTGTATTCATTCTTTACTGGGGGTATACACAAACAGTTACTAGTTACTATCCATGTATTCAGTCTTTATTGGGGGTATACACAAATAGTTACTAGTTATTCTCCCTGTATTTATTATTTATTGGAGGGTATATACAAACAGTTGCTAGTTACTCTCTGTGTATTCATTCTTTATTGAATGGTATACATAAACAGTTTCTGGTTACCCTCAGTGAATTCACTCTTTATTGGAGTATATACAAACAGTTACTAGCTACTCTCTATATATTCTTTCTTTACTGGACAGCATACATAAACTGTTTCTAGTTATTCTTTTTGTATTCATTCTTTACTGGAGGGTATACATAAACAGTTACTAGTTAATCCCTGTGTATTCATTCTTTATTAGAGGGGATAAATAAACAGTCACTAGTGACTCTCTGTGTATTCAAACTTTATTGGAGGGTGTACCTAAACAGTTACTAGTTACTCTCTGTGTATTCATTCTTTAATGGAGGGTATACATAAACAGTTTCTAGTTACTCTTTGTGTATTCAGTCTTTATTGGAGCATATACATAAACAGTTACTAGTTACTCTCTGTGTATTCATTCTTTATTGGAAGGTATACAAAAACATTTATTAGTTACTGTCTGTGTATTCATTCTTTATTGGATGGTATACATAAAGAGTTGCTAGTTACTCTCTGTCTATTCATTCTTTACTAAACAGTATACAAAACCATTACTAGTTACCCTTTGTGTATTCATTCTTTATTTGAGGGTATACATAAACAGTTACTAGTTGCTTTCTGTGTATTCTTTTTATTGGAGGATATACATAGTTGCTAGTTACTCTCTTTGCATTCGTTCTATATTGGAGGGTATACATAAATAGTTACTAGTTAGTCTCTGTGTATTTTTTCTTTACTGGAGGGTATACATAAACAGTTTCTAGTTACTCTCTGTGTATTCATTCTTTATTGAAGGGCATACATAACCATTTACTAGTTAATCTCTGTGCATTCATTATTTATTGGAAGGTATACATAAACAGCTTCTAGTTACCCTCTGTGTATTCATTCTTTACCGGAAGGTGTACATAAACAGGTACTAGTTACTCTTTGTGTATTCGTTCTCTATTGGGGGTATACATACACAGTTTCTAGTTACTCTCCATGTATGCATTCTTTACTGGAGGGTATACATAAACAGTTACTAGTTACTCTCAGATATTCATTCTTTATTGGAAGGTATACAAAACAGTTTCTAGTTACTCTCCATGTATTCATTCTTTACTCGAGGGTATACTTAAACAGTTACTAGTTACTCTCTGTGTATTCATTCTTTATTGGAGCATATACATAAGCAGTTACTAGTTACTCTCTGTGTATACATTCTTTATTGTGGGTATACATAAACAGTTACAAGTTATTCTCTTTGTATTCATTCATTATTGAAGGGCATACATAAATAGTTTATTGTTACTCTCTGTGTATTCATTCTTTGCTGGAGGTTATACATCAACAGTTACTAGTTACTCTCTGTGTAGTCATTCTTTATTGGAGGGTATACATAAACAGTTTTTTGTTACTCTTTCTGTATTCATTCTTTCCTGGAGGGTATACATAAACAGTTACTAGTTACTGTCTGTGTATACATTCTTTATTGGAGGGTATACATAAACAGTTGCTAGTTTCTCTCTGTCTATTAATTCTTTACTGGATGGCACACATAAACACTTTCTAGGTACTCTCTGTGTATTCATTTTTTACTGGAGGGTATACATAAACAGTTACTAGTTAATCTTTGTGTATTCATTCTTTATTAGAAGGGATACATAAACAGTTACCAGTTACCCTCTGTGTCTTCATTCTTTATTGGAGGGTATACATGGACAGTTACTAGTTACTCTCTGTGCATTCATTCTTTATTGGAAGGTACATAAACAGTTGCTAGTTACTCTCTGTGTATTCATTCTTTATTGGAGGGTATAAATAAACAGTTACTAGTTACACTCTGCGTATTCATTCTTTATTGGAAGGTATAAATAAACAGTTATTAGTTATTCTCTGTGCATTCATTTTTTTATTATAGGGTATACACACAGTTACTCTCTCTGAATTCATTCCTCATTGGAGGGTACATAAACATTTGTTAGTTACCCTCTGCGTATTCATTCTTTACTGGAGGGTATGCATAAGCTGTCACTAGTTACTCTCTGTGTATTCATTTTTTATTGGAAGGTATACATAAACAGTTAATAGTTACTGTCTGTGTATTCATTCTTTATTGGAGGGTATACATAAACAGTTGCTAGTTTTTCTCTGTTAATTCTTTACTGGATATCATACATAAACAGTTTCTAATTACTTTCTGTGTGTTAATTTTTTACTGGAGGGTATACATGAACAGTTACTAGTTAATCTCTGCGTATTTATTCTTTTTTAGAGGGGATACATAAACAGTTACTAGGTACCCTCTGTGTCTTCATTCTTTATTGGAGGGTATACATAAACATTTTCTAGTTACTCTCTGTATATTCGTTCTTTTACTGGAGGGTATACATAAGCAGTTGCTACTTACTCTCAGTGTATTCATTCTTTACTGGAGGGTATACATAAATAGTTACTAGTTACTCTCTGTGTATTCTTTTTTTATTGGAGGGTATACATAAACATTTTCTAGTTACTGTCTGTGTATTCATTCTTTACTGGAGGGTATACCTAAACAGTTACTAGTTACTCTCTGTGTATTCATTTTTTACTGGAGGGTACACATAAACAGTTTCTAGTTACTCTCTGTGTATTCCTTCTTTATTGGGGGTATACATACACAGTTAATAGTTCCTAGATACTCTCTATGTATTCATTCTTTATTGGAGGTATACATAAACAGTTACTAGTTACTCTCTGTGTATTCATTTTTTATTGGAGGGTATACATAACCAGTTGCTAGTTACTCTCTGTGCATTCATTCTTTATTGCACGGTATACATAAACAGCTTCTAGTTGCTCTCCATGTATGCATTCTTTATTGGAGGGTATACATAAACAGTTACTCTCGGTGTATTCATTCTTTACTGAAGGATATATATAAGCAGTTACTAGTTACTCTTTGTGTATACAATCCTTATTGTGGGTATACATAAACAGTTACAAGTTACTTGTTTTGTATTCATTTATTATTGGAGGATATACATAAAAAGTTTATAGTTACTCTCTGTGTATTCATTCTTTGACAGAGGATATACATCAACAGCTACTAGTTACTCACTGTGTATTCCTTTTTTATTGGAGGGTATTAATAAACAGTTACTAGTTACTCTCTCTATATACATTCTTTATTGTGGGTATACATAAACAGTTAAAGTTACTCTCTGTGTAGTCATTCTTTATTGGAGGGTATACATAAACAGTTTTTTGTTACTCTTTTTGTATTCATTCTTTTCTGGAGGGTATACATAAACAGTTGATAGCTACTGTCTGTATTCATTCTTTATTGGAGGGTATACATAACCAGTTGCTGGTTTGTCTCTGTCTATTAATTCCTTACTGGATGGCATACATAAACAGTTTCTAGCTACTCTCTGTGTATTCAATTTTTACTGGAAAGGATACATAAACAGTTACTAGTTAATCTCTGTGTATTCATTCTTTATTAGAGGTGATACATAAACAGTTACTAGTTACCCTCTGTGTCTTCATTCTTTATTGGAGGGTATAAATAAACAGAGGGTTCCTATCATGTAGTCGAATATTTACAAGTTTGAACCACATATTGTCGAGACCATATGTTCGAATTTGTAAAAGTTCGAGCATGTGAATGGGAATCTCAATAAGTGGAGGTTTCCATTCACTTCAAAGAGGTGTGATCTCGGAGATGGTATATTTAAGAACCGGGGTCTGTAGGGAGGGCGCAATGTTTTTTTTTGTCTGTTGTATTTTTATTTTATCGGTAGTCAAAGTTCTGTAACTTCGAATATAATAATTTGACCATTAGGTGTTCGGAGTTCTGGCACTTCAACTATCTGATACTGACGCATATACAGATACTAATTAATGTCTTTGTGTTCATTCATTATTGGAGGGTACATTCCTTATTTGAGGGAATACATAAATATTTTATAGATATTCTCTGTGCATTCATTCTTTACTGGGTGGTATACATAAACAGTTTCAAGTTACTGTTTGTGAATTCATTCTTTATTGGAGGGAATACATAAACAGTTACAAGTTACTCTCTGTGCATTCATTCTGTATTGCAAGGTATACATAAAAAGTTACAAGTTACTCTCTATGTACTCATTCTTTATTGGAGGGTATACATAAACAGTTACAAGTTACACTCTGTGTATTCCCTCTTTATTGGAGGGTATACATAAATAGTTGCTAGTTACTCTTTGTGTATTCATTCTTTACTGGAGGGTATACATAAACAGTTACTAGTTGCTCTCTGTGTATTCATTCTTTATTGGAGGGTATACATAAATAGTTGCTAGTTACTCTCCATGTATTCATTCGTTACTGGAGGGTATACATAAACAGTTACTAGTTACTCTCCATGTATGCATTATTTACTTGAATGTATACATAAACAGTTACTAGTTGCTCTCTGTGTATTCTTTCTTTATTGGAGGGCACATAAACAATTACAAGATACTTTCTGTGTAATCGTTGTTTATTGGAGGGTACACATAAACAGTTTCTAGTTACTCTTTGTGTATTCATTCATTACTGGAGGGTATACATAAACAGTTACTAGTTACTCTCCATGTATGCATTATTTACCTGAATGTATACATAAACAGTTACTAGTTGCTCTCTGTGTATTCATTCTTTATTGGAGGGCACATAAACAATTACAAGATACTTTCTGTGTATCCGTTGTTTATTGGAGGGTACACATAAACAGTTTCTAGTTACTTTTTTTGTATTCATTCGTTACTGGAGGGTATACATAAACAGTTACTAGTTACTCTCCATGTATGCATTATTTACCTGAATGTATACATAAACAGTTACTAGTTACTCTCTATGTATTATTTCTTTATTGGAGGGTATACATAGACAGTTTCTAGTTGCCCTCTGTATATTCATTCTTTATTGAGGGTACACACAAATAGTTACTAGTTACTCTGCATGTATTCATTCTTTATTGGAGGAATACATAAACAGTTACTAGTTACTCTCGTTGTATTCATTCTGTATTGGAGGGTATAAATAGACAGGTTCTAGTTGCCCTCTGTGTATTCATTCTTTATTGAGGGTACACACAAACAGTTACTAGTTACTCTCCGTGTATTCATTCTTTATAGGGGGTATACACAAACAGTTACTAGTTACTCTCCGTGTATTCAGTCTTTATTGGGGGTATACGCAAACAGTTACTAGTTATTCTCCATGTATTCATTATTTATTGGAGGGTAGACACAAACAGTTGCTAGTTACTCTCCGTGTGTTCATTCTTTATTGAAGGGTATACATAAACAGTTTCTAGTTACCTTCAGTGAATTCATTCTTTATTGAAGGGTATACATAAACAGTTTCTAGTTACCCTCAGTGAATTCATTCTTTATTGGAGGGTATATACAAACAGTTACTAGTTACTCTCTATGTATTCTTTCTTTACTGGACAGCATACATAAACAGTTTCTAGTTATTCTTTTTGTATTCATTCTTTACTGGAGGGTATACATAAACAGTTACTAGTTAATCCCTGTGTATTCATTCTTTATTAGAGGGGATAAATAAACAGTCACTAGTGACTCTCTGTGTATTCAAACTTTATTGGAGGGTGTACCTAAACAGTTACTAGTTACTCTCTGTGTATTCATTCTTTAATGGACGGTATACATGAACAGTTTTTAGTTACACTTTGTGCATTCAGTCTTTATTGGAGCATATACATAAACAGTTACTAATTACTCTCTGTGTATTCATTCTTTATTGGAAGGTATACAAAAACATTTATTAGTTATTGTCTGTGTATTCATTCTTTATTGGATGGTATACATAAAGAGTTGCTAGTTACTTTCTGTCTATTCATTCTTTACTAAACAGTATACAAAAACCGTTACTAGTTACCCTCTGTGTATTCATTCTTTATTTGAGGGTATACATAAACAGTTACTAGTTGCTTTCTGTGTATTCTTTCTTTATTGGAGGATATACATAGTTGCTAGTTACTCTCTGTGCATTCATTCTATATTGGAGGGAATAAATAAACAGTTTCTAGTTACACTCTCTGTATTAATTCTTTATTGGAGGGTATACATAAACAGTCACTAGTTACTCTCTGTGTATTCATTCCTTATTGAAAGGTATACATAAACAATTACTAACTACTCTCTGTGTATTCATTCTTTATTAGAGGGTATACACAAACTCTCTCTGTATTGATTCCTTATTGGAGGGTACATAAAAAGTTGCTAGTCACTGTCTGTGTATTCATTCTTTATTGGAAGGTGTACATAGTTACTAGTTACCCTCTGTGTATTCATTCTATACTGGAGGGTATAAATAAACATTTTCAATCTCTCTCTGTGTATTCGTTCTTTACTGGAGGGTATACATAAGCAGTTGCTACTTACTCTCAGTGTATTCATTCTTTACTGGAGGGTATACATAAATAGTTACTAGTTAGTCTCTGTGTATTTTTTCTTTATTGGAGGGTATACTTAAACATTTTCTTCTTACTGTCTGTGTATTCATTCTTTACTGGAGGGTATACATAAACAGTTTCTAGTTATTCTCTGTGTATTCATTCTTTATTGGGGGTATAGATAAACAGTTAATAGTTCCTAGATACTCTCTGTTTATTCAGTCTTCATTGGGGGTATACATAAACAGTTACTAGTTACTCTCTGTGTATTCATTCTTTATTGAAGGGCATACATAACCATTTACTAGTTAATCTCTGTGCATTCATTATTTATTGGAAGGTATACATAAACAGCTTCTAGTTACCCTCTGTGTATTCATTCTTTACTGGAAGGTGTATATAAACAGTAACTAGTTACTCTTTGTGTATTCATTATCTATTGGGGGTATACATCAACAGTTTCTAGTTACTCTCCATGTATGCATTCTTTACTGGAGGGTATACATAAACAGTTACTAGTTACTCTCCGTATATTCATTCTTTATTGGAAGGTATACAAAAACAGTTTCTAGTTACTCTACATGTATTCATTCTTTATTGGAGCATATACATAAGCAGTTACTAGTTACTCTCTGTGTATACATTCTTTATTGTGGGTATACATAAACAGTTACAAGTTATTCTCTTTGCATTCATTCATTATTGAAGGGCATACGTGAATAGTTTATTGTTACTCTCTGTGTATTCATTCTTTGCTGGAGGTTATACATCAACAGTTACTAGTTACTCTCTGTGTAGTCATTCTTTATTGGAGGGTATACATAAACAGTTTTTTATTACTCTTTCTGTATTCATTCTTTTCTGGCGGGTATATATAAATGGTTGCTAGTTACTGTCTGTGTATTCATTCTTTAGTGGAGGGTATACATAAACAGTTGCTAGTTTCTCTCTGTCTATTAATTCTTTACTGGATGGCACACATAAACAGTTTCTAGTTACTCTCTGTGTATTCATTTTTTACTGGAGTGTATACATAAACAGTTACTAGTTAATCTTTGTGTATTCATTCTTTATTAGAAGGGATACATAAACAGTTACTAGTTACCCTCTGTGTCTTCATTCTTTATTGGAGGGTATACATAGACAGTTACTAGTTACTCTCTGTGCATTCATTCTTTATTGGAAGGTACATAAACAGTTGCTAGTTACTCTCTGTGTATTCATTCTTTATTGGGGGTATAAATAAACAGTTATTAGTTACACTCTGCGTATTCATTCTTTATTGGAAGGTATAAATAAACAGTTACTATTTATTCTCTGTGCATTCATTTTTTATTATAGGGTATACACAAACAGTTACTCTCTCTGAATTCATTCCTCATTGGAGGGTACATAAACATTTGCTAGTTACTCTCTGTGTATTCATTCTTTACTGGAGGGTATGCATAAGCAGTCACTAGTTACTCTCTGTGATTTCATTTTTTATTGGAAGGTATATATAAACAGTTACTAGTTACTGTCTGTGTATTCATTCTTTATTGGAGGGTATACATAAACAGTTGCTAGTTTTTCTCTATTAATTCTTTACTGGATGGCATACATAAACAGTTTCTAGTTACTTTCTGTGTGTTAATTTTTTTAATGGAGGGTATACATAAACAGTTACTAGTTAATCTCTGTGTATTTATTCTTTATTAGAGGGGATACATAAACAGTTACTAGGTACCCCCTGTGTCTTCATTCTTTATTGGAGGGTATACATAGACAGTTACTAGTTACTCTCTGTGCAATTATTCTTTATTGGAGGGTACATAAATAGTTACTAGTTACACCCTGTGTATTCACTCTTTATTAGAAGGTATAAATAAAGTTACTAGTTACTCTCTGTGTATTATTCTTTATTGGAAAGTGTACAAAAACATTTATTAGTTACTGTCTGTGTATTCATTCTTTATTGGAGGATATGCATAGTTACTAGTTACTCTCTGTGCATTCATCCTTTATTGCAGGGTACATAAACAGTTGCTAGTTACTCTCCGTGTATTCATTCTTTATTGGAGGGAATAAATAAACACTTACTAGTTACACTCTGTGTATTAATTCTTTATTGGAGGGTATACATAAACAATTACTAACTACTCTCTGTGTATTTATTCTTTATTAGAGGGTATACACAAACTCTCTCTGTATTGATTCCTTATTAGGGGGTACATAAAAAGTTGCTAGTTACTCTCTGTGTATTCATTCTTTACTGGAAGATATGCATAAATAGTTACTGGTTACCTCTGTGTATTCATTCTTTATTGGAGGGTATACATAAACATTTTCTAGTTACTCTCTGTATATTCGTTCTTTTACTGGAGGGTATACATAAATAGTTACTAGTTACTCTCTGTGTATTCCTTTTTTATTGGAGGGTATACATAAACATTTTCTAGTTACTGTCTGTGTATTTATTCTTTACTGGAGGATATGCATAAATAGTTACTGGTTACCTCTGTGTATTCATTCTTTATTGGAGGGTATACATAAACATTTTCTAGTTACTCTCAGTGTATTCATTCTTTACTGGAGGGTATACATAAATAGTTACTAGTTACTCTCTGTGTATTCCTTTTTTATTGGGGGTATACATAAACATTTTCTAGTTACTGTCTACTGGGTATACCTAAACAGTTACTAGTTACTCTCTGTGTATTCATTTTTTACTGGAGGGTACACATAAACAGTTTCTAGTTACTCTCTGTGTATTCCTTCTTTATTGGGGGTATACATACACATTTAATAGTTCCTAGATACTCTCTGTATATTCATTCTTTATTGGAGGTATACATAAACAGTTACTACTTACTCTCTGTGTATTCATTTTTTATTGGAGGGTATACATAACCAGTTGCTAGTTACTCTCTGTGCATTCATTCTTTATTGCATGGTATACATAAACAGCTTCTAGTTACCCTCTGTGTATTCATTCTTTACTGGAAGGTGTACATAAACAGTTACTAGTTACTCTCTGTGTATTCATTCTTTATTGGGGGTATACATAAACAGTTTCTAGTTACTCTCCATGTATGCATTCTTTATTGGAGGGTATACATAAACAGTTACTAGTTACTCTCTGTGTATTCATTCTTTATTGAAGGATATACATAAGCAGTTACTAGTTACTCTTTGTGTATACAATCCTTATTGTGGGCATACATAAACAGTTACAAGTTGCTCACTTTGTATTCATTTATTATTGGAGGATATACATAAAAAGTTTATAGTTACTCTCTGTGTATTCATTTTTTTATTGGAGGGTATTAATAAACAGTTACTAGTTACTCTCTCTATATACATTCTTTATTGTGGGTATACATAAACAGTTACAAGTTACTCTCTGTGTAGTCATTCTTTATTGGTGGGTATACATAAACAGTTTTTTGTTACTCTTTTTGTATTCATTCTTTTCTGGAGGGTATACATAAACAGTTGATAGCTACTGTCTGTGTATTCATTCTTTATTGGAGGGTATACATAAACAGTTGCTAGTTTGTCTCTGTCTATTAATTCCTTACTGGATGGCATACATAAACAGTTTCTAGTTACTCTCTGTGTATTCATTTTTTATTGGAAAGGATACATAAACAGTTACTAGTTACTCTCTGTGTCTTCATTCTTTATTGGAGGGTATAAATAAACAGAGGGTTCCTATCATGTAGTCGAATATTTACAAGTTTGAACCACATATTGTCGAGACCATATGTTTGAATTTGTAAAAGTTCGAGCATGTGAATGGAAATCTCCATAAGTGGAGGTTTCCATTCACTTCAAAGAGGTGTGATCTCGGAGATGGTATATTTAAGAAGCAGGGTCTGTAGGGAGGGCACAATGGTTTTTTTGTCGGTTGTATTTTTATTTTATCGGTAGTCAAAGTTCTGTAACTTCGAATATAATAATTTGACCATTAGGTGTTCGGAGTTCTGGCACTTCAACTATCTGATATTGAGCCATATACAGATACTAATTAATGTCTTTGTGTTCATTCATTATTGGAGGGTACATTCCTTATTTGAGGGAATACATAAATATTTTATAGATATTCTCTGTGTATTCATTCTTTACTGGGGGGTATACATAAACAGTTTCAAGTTACTCTTTGTGAATTCATTCTTTATTGGAGGGTATACATAAACAGTTTCTAGTTAGTCTTTGTGTATTCATTCTTTACTGGAGGGTATGCATAAACAGTTACTAGTTGCTCTCTGTGTATTAGTTCTTTATTGGAGGGTATACATAAATAGTTGCTAGTTACTCTCCATGTATTCATTCATTACTGGAGGGTATACATAAACAGTTACTAGTTACTCTCCATGTATGCATTATTTACTTGAATGTATATATAAACAGTTACTAGTTGCTCTCTGTGTATTCATTCTTTATTGGAGGGCACATAAACAATTACAAGATACTTTCTGTGTATTCGTTGTTTATTGGAGGGTACACATAAACAGTTTCTAGTTACTCTTTGTGTATTCATTCATTACTGGAGGGTATACATAAACAGTTACTAGTTACTCCCATGTATGCATTATTTACCTGAATGTATACACAAACAGTTACTAGTTACTCTCTATGTATTCTTTCTTTATTGGAGGGTATACATAGACAGTTTCTAGTTGCCCTCTGTATATTCATTCTTTATTGAGGGTACACACAAATAGTTACTAGTTACTCTCCATGTATTCATTCTTTATTGGGGGAATACATAAACAGTTACTAGTTACTCTCTTTGTATTCATTCTGTATTGGAGGGTATAAATAGACAGGTTCTAGTTGCCCTCTGTGTATTCATTCTTTATTGAGGGTGCACACAAACAGTTACTAGTTACTCTCTGTGTATTCATTCTTTATTGGGGGTATACACAAACAGTTACTAGTTACTCTCCATGTATTCAGTCTTTATTGGGGGTATACGCAAACAGTTACTAGTTATTCTCCATGTATTCATTATTTATTGGAGGGTAGACACAAACAGTTGCTAGTTACTCTCCGTGTGTTCATGCTTTATTGAAGGGTATACATAAACAGTTTCTATTTACCCTCAGTGAATTCATTCTTTATTGGAGAGTATATACAAACAGTTACTAGCTACTCTCTATATATTCTTTCTTTACTGGACAGCATACATAAACTGTTTCTAGTTATTCTTTTTGTATTCATTCTTTACTGGAGGGTATACATAAACAGTTACTAGTTAATCCCTGTGTATTCATTCTTTATTAGAGGGGATAAATAAACAGTCACTAGTGACTCTCTGTGTATTCAAACTTTATTGGAGGGTGTACCTAAACAGTTACTAGTTACTCTCTGTGTATTCATTCTTTAATGGAGGGTATACATAAACAGTTTCTAGTTACTCTTTGTGTATTCAGTCTTTATTGGAGCATATACATAAACAGTTACTAGTTACTCTCTGTGTATTCATTCTTTATTGGAAGGTATACAGAAACATTTATTAGTTACTGTCTGTGTATTCATTCTTTATTGGATGGTATACATAAAGAGTTGCTAGTTACTCTCTGTCTATTCATTCTTTACTAAACAGTATACAAAAACCATTACTAGTTACCCTTTGTGTATTCATTCTTTATTTGAGGGTATACATAAACAGTTACTAGTTGCTTTCTGTGTATTCTTTCTTTATTGGAGGATATACATAGTTGCTAGTTACTCTCTTTGCATTCGTTCTATATTGGAGGGTATACATAAATAGTTACTAGTTAGTCTCTGTGTATTTTTTCTTTACTGGAGGGTATACATAAACAGTTTCTAGTTACTCTCTGTGTATTCATTCTTTATTGAAGGGCATACATAACCATTTACTAGTTAATCTCTGTGCATTCATTATTTATTGGAAGGTATACATAAACAGCTTCTAGTTACCCTCTGTGTATTCATTCTTTACCGGAAGGTGTACATAAACAGGTACTAGTTACTCTTTGTGTATTCGTTCTCTATTGGGGGTATACATACACAGTTTCTAGTTACTCTCCATGTATGCATTCTTTACTGGAGGGTATACATAAACAGTTACTAGTTACTCTCCGTATATTCATTCTTTATTGGAAGGTATACAAAAACAGTTTCTAGTTACTCTCCATGTATTCATTCTTTACTCGAGGGTATACTTAAACAGTTACTAGTTACTCTCTGTGTATTCATTCTTTATTGGAGCATATACATAAGCAGTTACTAGTTACTCTCTGTGTATACATTCTTTATTGTGGGTATACATAAACAGTTACAAGTTATTCTCTTTGTATTCATTCATTATTGAAGGGCATACATAAATAGTTTATTGTTACTCTCTGTGTATTCATTCTTTGCTGGAGGTTATACATCAACAGTTACTAGTTACTCTCTGTGTAGTCATTCTTTATTGGAGGGTATACATAAACAGTTTTTTGTTACTCTTTCTGTATTCATTCTTTTCTGGAGGGTATACATAAACAGTTACTAGTTACTGTCTGTGTATTCATTCTTTATTGGAGGGTATACATAAACAGTTGCTAGTTTCTCTCTGTCTATTAATTCTTTACTGGATGGCACACATAAACAGTTTCTAGTTACTCTCTGTGTATTCATTTTTTACTGGAGGGTATACATAAACAGTTACTAGTTAATCTTTGTGTATTCATTCTTTATTAGAAGGGATACATAAACAGTTACCAGTTACCCTCTGTGTCTTCATTCTTTATTGGAGGGTATACATAGACAGTTACTAGTTACTCTCTGTGCATTCATTCTTTATTGGAAGGTACATAAACAGTTGCTAGTTACTCTCTGTGTATTCATTCTTTATTGGAGGGTATAAATAAACAGTTACTAGTTACACTCTGCGTATTCATTCTTTATTGGAAGGTATAAATAAACAGTTACTAGTTATTCTCTGTGCATTCATTTTTTATTATAGGGTATACACAAACAGTTACTCTCTCTGAATTCATTCCTCATTGGAGGGTACATAAACATTTGTTAGTTACTCTCTGTGTATTCATTCTTTACTGGAGGGTATGCATAAGCAGTCACTAGTTACTCTCTGTGTATTCATTTTTTATTGGAAGGTATACATAAACAGTTACTAGTTACTGTCTGTGTATTCATTCTTTATTTGAGGGTATACATAAACAGTTGCTAGTTTTTCTCTGTTAATTCTTTACTGGATGGCATACATAAACAGTTTCTAATTACTTTCTGTGTGTTAATTTTTTACTGGAGGGTATACATAAACAGTTACTAGTTAATCTCTGCGTATTTATTCTTTTTTAGAGGGGATACATAAACAGTTACTAGGTACCCTCTGTGTCTTCATTCTTTATTGGAGGGTATACATAGACAGTTACTAGTTACTCTCTGTGCATTTATTCTTTATTGGAGGGTACATAAATAGTTACTAGTTACACTCTGTGTATTCATTCTTTATTAGAAGGTATAAATAAAGTTACTAGTTACTTTCTGTGTATTATTCTTTATTGGAAAGTGTACAAAAACATTTATTAGTTACTGTCTGTGTATTCATTCTTTATTGGAGGATATGCATAGTTACTAGTTACTCTCTGTGCATTCATCCTTTATTGCAGGGTACATAAACAGTTGCTAGTTACTCTCCGTGTATTCATTCTTTATTGGAGGGAATGAATAAACACTTACTAGTTACACTCTGTGTATTAATTCTTTATTGGGGGGTATACATAAATAATTACTAACTACTCTCTGTGTATTTATTCTTTATTAGAGGGTATACACAAACTCTCTCTGTATTGATTCCTTATTAAAGGGTACATAAAAAGTTGCTAGTTACTCTCTGTGTATTCATTCTTTACTGGAGGATATGCATAAATAGTTACTGGTTACCTCTGTGTATTCATTCTTTATTGGAGGGTATACATAAACATTTTCTAGTTACTCTCTGTATATTCGTTCTTTTACTGGAGGGTATACATAAGCAGTTACTACTTACTCTCAGTGTATTCATTCTTTACTGGAGGGTATACATAAATAGTTACTAGTTACTCTCTGTGTATTCCTTTTTTATTGGAGGGTATACATAAACATTTTCTAGTTACTGTCTGTGTATTCATTCTTTACTGGAGAGTATACCTAAACAGTTACTAGTTACTCTCTGTTTTTTCATTTTTTACTGGAGGGTACACATAAACAGTTTCTAGTTACTCTCTGTGTATTCCTTCTTTATTGGGGGTATACACACACAGTTAATAGTTCCTAGATACTCTCTGTGTATTCATTCTTTATTGGAGGTATACATAAACAGTTACTAGTTACTCTCTGTGTATTCATTTTTTATTGGAGGGTATACATAACCAGTTGCTAGTTATTCTCTGTGCATTCATTCTTTATTGCACGGTATACATAAACAGCTTCTAGTTACCCTCTGTGTATTCATTCTTTACTGGAAGGTGTACATAAACAGATACTAGTTACTCTCTGTGTATTAATTCTTTATTGGGGGTATACATAAACAGTTTCTAGTTACTCTCCATGTATGCATTCTTTACTGGAGGGTATACATAAACAGTTACTAGTAACTCTTCGTGTATTCATTCTTCATTGGAAGGCATACAAAAACAGTTTCTAGTTACTCTCCATGTATTCATTCTTTACTCGAGGGTATACTTAAACAGTTACTAGTTACTCTCTGTGTATTCATTCTTTATTGGACCATATACATAAGCAGTTACTAGTTACTCTCTGTGTATACATTCTTTATTGTGGGTATACATAAACAGTTACAAGTTATTCTCTTTGTATTCATTCATTATTGAAGGGCATACATAAATAGTTTATTGTTACTCTCTGTGTATTCATTCATTGCTGGAGGTTATACATCAACAGTTACTAGTTACTCTCTGTGTAGTCATTCTTTATTGGAGGGTATACATAAACAGTTTTTTGTTACTCTTTCTGTATTCATTCTTTCCTGGAGGGTATACATAAACAGTTGCTATTTTCTCTCTATTAATTCCTTACTGGATGGCATACATAAACAGTTTCTAGTTACTCTATGTGTATTCATTTTTTATTGGAGGGGATACATAAACAGTTAGTAGTTTTTTTGTTTTTTTTTTACATTTGTTGACCGGGCTAGTCTAACTGGATACATGTCCATTTTCAGTAGATGCCCGGGGAGATAAGCTCCACTTTAAACTAAATGAATCAAGACAAATAAACAAAAGTCCATGTAATATATAAAGTACATATACTTGAAGAATTTCTTCATCAACTTGAGTTATATAGTACTAAAAATATACAAATTGTGACTACTGAGTTAAATAAGGTAAAATACAGTATTATTACCAAGGGAAAGAGATAGATATTCAACATTAGTATATTGGGTATGAATGTGCCTTTATAAATATGTAAATTGGTTATGAAAAAGTGTATAACACTGAGAAGTGAGAGAGTTATTGAATGTATGTACACAAAGAAGTGATTACAGTCATAGTGAAAGAAATAGATTGGTTAATATACAAGGTGGAAAGATAAGAGCTCACTGAAGAAGGCAAATGTTGTTAGTAGCATACTCAGTGATAGCATCTTGGGAAATAAGATACTAACAAGGGGGTGAGGGATAAATTTGCTAATACTGCAACATGGGTTATTGGAGGAGAGTTATAGAATAATGTTGTATGGGGGGGTGTTAGTCAGTGTTAGTACAAGGACATAGCCAGCGGGGGTTAGTCAGGGTTAGTACAAGGACATAGCCATTGAGTTTTTAGTTGAATCTTTAGTTGCTTTTTAAAGAGTGGTAATTATGAGAGAGATGTAAGTTTAGTGGGAAGCTTGTTCCAAATCTTCCCCATTGAATTAGAGAAAAGAGAATCACCTGCCTTGTTGTGGGATTTCTAGATGGTAACCAGTAGTTTATTTGCTGAGTGAAGGTTAGTAAGGTTTGTGTAGGGGGAGATGATGCTACTGGGAATAGGAGTATTACTAGGCTGGTACAGAATCTTATGGGTAATGGAGAGTTGTTGAAATTCTAGCTGGTTATTTAGTTCAAGCCATCCTAGAAGTTTGAGATTTAGACAGTGATGAGTTCTAAATGAGGACCCAGTAGCAAACCTGGCAATATTGTTATAAGAAGTGGTCAATTTGTTTAGGTTGCTTTTGGAAAGATTAGTATAAACTGGTGAGGCATAGAAGAGGGTGGAGATCAGTTGGGTCTGGGCAATAGTAGTTCTTGCTTCTGGGGTGAGAAAAGGTTTTATCTTATATAAGGATCCAAGTTTTCTGTTTACAGTTTTAATAGTGGCATTAATATGTGAGTCAAAGTTGAGGTTGTGGTCAATCAATACACCTAAGAGTTTTGTAGTTGGGTCAGGAGCTATGATTGTACCATTGATGGATGTAATAGAGAAATCTATTGGGGTGGATTTAATAGTTGGAGTAAATAGTAGTAGTTTGGTTTTTTTTGGCATTAAGGAGGAGGTGTCGAATTTGGAACCAGTTTTCTACTTGGTTAAATACTGTTTGGGTGATGGACTGGAGTTCAGATGAAGTGGATGCTTTACAAATCAAAGTGGAGTCATCTGCGTATTGTATGCTGGTAGGTAGAGGTAAATTAGTAGAAAGGTCGTTAATGAATATGGAAAAGAGTAGAGGTCCCAGGATAGAGCCCTGAGGGACACCAAGGGTAATAGGGAGCTGTTTGGATAGGTTATTATCCCAAAGCACAGCCTGCTGTCTATTGTGCATATAGGATTTGAACCATTGTAATGCCTGTGTGTCAAATGAGAATGAGTTGAGTATGTTGAGTAGTATTTGATGGTTGACCATATCAAAAGCTTTAGAGAGGCCAATGAACAGAGCAGAGGAGAGCATGTTATTGTTGCGATGTTTATTAATGCAGTCTGTAAAGGATAGGAGAGCAGTGGTGGTACTGTGGAATGGTCTAAAACCATGTTGACAGTCAGCTAGAAGGTTATATTTGAGAATGTGGTCAAGAAATTGTTGATGGATAAATTTTTCCATAATTTTGCCTAGTGGTGACAGTAGGGCTATGGGTCGAAATTTAGAAAGGTCATTTGAGTTCCCTCCTTTGTGAAGTAGGATTATGTGAGAGATTTTCCAGAGTGAGGGAATGGATCCTTCAGTTATGGTTCTATTGATTAGAATAGAAATGGGATAGGCAAGAGCTTTTGCTGCAGTTTGAAGGTATTCAGGTGGTAGGAGATCAGCTGAGGGAGTGCATGGTTTAAGTTTATGAAGTAGAGTATAGATGAGGGCTGTAGGAATAGGTTTTAAGTGAAAGGTAGGTGGTACGGTAGTTGGGGAGGATAAGAGGGTAGGGTTAACAGGTGGTAAGGTGTTAGCTAGAGATTGGACAGATTCAGTAAAAAAGGTATTGAAAGCATCAGCAATCTGGTTTGGAGAGTTTTGGGAGAGACCAGATGGGGTAGGTGTTTTGGAGTGGCCTGGATGTAAAAGTTTATTTATGCCTGACCAGAAGCTTTGGGGTTGATTATGGTGATTTTGTTGGAGTTTAAAGAAATAGTTTTTTTTATCCTGAAGTATTGATTTTTTGGTGGCGTTTCTTAGCTGTCTAAAGTACTGCTGATCAATTGGGTCTTTAGTGCTTCTCCATTTGGACCAGATTTTATTTCTTTGTAGGATTTGTTGTCTGGTTTCTTTAGTGAGCCATGGGGCTGCTTTGCATCTAGTTCTTATAGAGTGTGAGGAGGCGTGGAATTCTAAAATTTGTAGGAATTTGGAGTTAAAATGGGATACTGCTTCATCAATTGGCAGGTGCCTTAAGGGTGACCAGTCGCAGGCTTGAAGTTCAGCCCGAAAGTTGGCTGGATCAAAATGTTTTCTGCTGCGGGTGATTTTAAAGGTAGTCTGATTTGGGATAAAGGATTTTTGTCTTGATAGATAGGTAAGTGAATGGTCACTAATATCATCAGGAAGGATACCTACTTCGTAAGAGAGAGGGTGGCTATTAATTAAGATCCAGTCTAATATGCTTTCTTTGCAGCTGGGTTTATGGATTCTGATGGGGGTGGTAATAGTTTGCGAGAAGCCATAGAGGTTTCTATGGATTGTGGTTCTAGAGAGGTACAGGTGTTCCAATCTATATTAAAATCACCGAGTACAATGGTTTCTTGAGGGAAGGATGTTGAAAGCCAGCAGAGGATACTTTCTAAGATGCTAATGTTATTGCCTGGGGGTAGATAGGAGCATTTTATGTATATAGATGTAGTGGTATTGAGCTGGAGCTTGGAGATAAGAATTTCCACATTAGTTTCTAGAGGTGGTTGTACAAGTATGGACGTGACCTGTAAATGAGATTTGTGCAGTATTGCTACCCCACCACCCTTTTTGGTAGTTCGGTCTAACCTTAAGATATTGTAACCAGGTGGGAGTATGTCATTGTCTTTTGTAACAGGTTTAAGCCAGGTTTCAGTTAAGCATAAGATATCAAAAGAGTGAGTATCTAGTAGAGCATGTAGTTGGCTTACTTTATTGTTAACACTCCTTATACTGAGATGAGCTATGAGTAGAGAATTTGTGGTTGTATAGGGAGTGAAGGGGAGGAGGGGTGTGTTAGGGTGTTGTTATATGGTCCTGGGTTGGGATGAATGTCCCCATGAAGGAGAGGATGTCTAAGAGGACTATATGGATGCTTCAGTGGTTTATTGTAATTAAGTTGTGATTTCCTATATTGTGTGAATGTGAAATGGGCTACTCTGTGGTATTTAGTGATAGATAGGTTGAGGTGGATGTTATGTTAGAATGGCTTCGGAATTCAAGCTCATTTATTACTAATGTTTGTTTTAGGGGTTGGTGAGATGATGTGAATTGTAGGTTTTCAGAAAAGGTGCGAGTATAGGGAATAGAAATGATAGAAAGTAGTGAAAGTAGGAGAGGTAGTTTTATGCAAGTGAGTGTATAAGTTAAGGGCATGGTGAAGGAGATGATAGAATATAATTAAGAATTAGGAGGTAGGAGTAGAGAGAGTGTGGAGTATTGAGTTATGTAAGAGGTAATTGAGAGTAATTGTTAGTATGTGAGTGGGTGTGTAGATGGTAGGTCTGTAATGAGTTGTGGATGACTATTGGATAGGAAAGAGGGGGTGTGGCTTTGTAACTATAAAGGTAGGACCACTGGGGCTGGGTGGGAATTGGGGGTAGGGTAGAGGAGCGGAGTGAGCCCGCAGGGCGAACGGAGTGGGTTACAGAAGGCAAGTGAGAGTCTACAGAGACAATCAGGGAGCAGCAGATTCCTGAGGCAAGTTAAGTATTTCCAGGTGAGTAGAGTATGGTAATGCAGGAGAGAGGTTGGGAGAGTTTGTGGAATAAAGGGAAGAAAAACAGAGTACAGTTAGATAGTGGGAAGAAGAAAAGGTAACAGTAGAGTGAAAGTAGCAAGAGGATTAGCAACTAGTCAAGGGATAAGAGATGTAAAAGTATTAAGAGTAGATATTTGGGAAGGTGGAGTACAGGGTGTAACCCTAGACTGGAGTAGGGTGCCACCTAGTGGGCAGAAAGTATATTACACAGAGGTATTAATATTAGATAAAACTAGAAGAAGGAGTTACAGATAAAAAAAGATAAGGGGAGAAAATAGCAGATTGCTATTGGGGTGTAGAGGAGAAAACTTTGCTGCTGGTTTCCCTGCTTGCTAGCTTAGTTTCTCATTGGTACTAGGTAGGTATAAATAAATAATGCAACTTAATAGGTAAGTGGAACATACTTTCTTAGTCCTTTTGGTAGCTGGGAACACAATATATGAGCTGGGGCAACAGGTTTCCTTGGCCAGATGTTACGATGATAAAGACAAAAAAGTCAGAAAGGGGTCCTGAACGATCAAGCAGGTCCCTTAGTATAGGATAGGAGGTAGAGAGCTAAGAGGGATAGAAAGATAAAAAAAAATTAAGTGTGAAGACAAACAATTAAAAATATGCTGTACAGTAAAAGCAATCTAGGTAAAGCACAGGTATATCCAAGCAAAACAAAAATAGACTATTTATGGATGCAATGGTTACTAACTTTAGACAGCAGTTTCAGGTACATGCAAAGACATAAGATAAGCAAGCAGATATTACAGTCACAGCTGAGATTCTCTTACAGTAACAATTATAGAGCATGTAACAAGTAATTCATACAAATCACTGATTCTGACAATGCACCAATGAGAGTTAATGTAATTACACAGGATGTGTTGAACTAGTTCCACAAAATGGTGTGCGGGTAGCAGCCACTTAAAAAATGTATGTTTCTCCCACAGTGTGTAATGTTCTCAAGATTAGATTAGGAGAGCAGTCCTAGCTTACAGGACAAGTTCCAATTATGATCTAGCTATATGAGGTAAAATAAGGTTAACTCAGCAACACATAAAATTGCCAGGAAGCTATACAATGCCTTTCAGGAGGGGGGGGTCCTATTAGAATTAGCAGACTTAGCTTGTTGGAGGGTTACCAGTAGGAGTGCTAGGCAAGCACTTGGTGAATAAAGTCCGAGGGTAACTCTCTTAAGCATGTAAGCATGTTTAAGTAAAAAGTAAAATTATTCCGATATTACAGTGAGAATGGTAACTCAGCTTTGCTGTAGAGCCAGAAAGGACATACAAGCCTGGTCACCGAGGATAGCTAATTGGAATAAACAGCATTTGCTTACAAAAACGCTTGAATAGGACAGGGTATACCAAGCAAACTACTTATGATCTCTGATAGAAATAATAGGTATCCACCCAATGCAGGGATACAAGCGCTATTTGAGAAAAATAAATAAATAAACTATTGCGTTCTCAGCTAGCAATAAGAGGGTATGGGTATCACATTAAAATATAGCTGCCAGAAAAATGCTTCAGCATAAATGCTATCTTGAAAACATTAGCGGCAACTGTGAGTGATAAGAAGGCATAGAGATCGCAATAAATAAGGTAGAAATTCCTACGGAGTTTTAGTACTTGCTTCAGTAAAGCAGCGCTTTATCTGGAAACTCATTTACAACCTTCAGAGGAGCTACAAAAAGTTTGAAGACACTGCTGGAAGCAGAGCGGCATGTATAAGTCCACGTGGGAGGCACAGCACTTATCAGGTTGGCCGTTATGCAAGTCCGTAACCCTTAACACTTTGTTTCCCTACCAACACATATAAATCAAGGCCTTTCTAATTAGTAGTAAGTTTGGGTTGGTAATCTCTGTGTATTCATTTTTTATTAGAGGGGTTACATAAACAGTTACTAGTTACCCTTTGTGTCTTCATTCTTTATTGGAGGGTACACATAGACAGTTACTAGTTACTCGCTTTGTATTCATACTTTACTGGAGGGTATACATGGAAAGGTACTAGTTGCTCTCTGTGTATTCAATCTTTCTTGGAGGGTATACATAACCATTTACTAGTTACTCTCTGTGCATTCATTCTTTATTGGACGGCATACATAAACAGCTTCTAGTTACACTCTGAGTATTCATTCTTTACTGGAAGGTGAACATAAACAGTTACTAGTTACTCTTTGTGTATTCATTCTTTATTGGGGGTATAAATAAACAGTTTCTAGTTACTCTCCATGTATGCATTCTTTACTGGAGGGTATACATAAACAGTTACTAGTTACTCTCCGTGTATTCATTTTTTAATGCAAGGTATACAAAAACAGTTTATAGTTACTCTCCATGTACTCATTCATTACTTGAGGGTATACTTAAACAGTTACTAGTTACTTTCTGTGTATTCATTCTTTATTGGAGGATATACATAAGCAGTTACTAGTTACTCTCTGTCTATACATTCTTTATTGTGGGTATACATAAACAGTTACAAGTTACTCTCTTTGTATTCATTCATTATTGGAGGGTATACATAAAAAGTTTATAGTTACTCTCTGTGTATTCATTCTTTGCTGGAGGTTATACATCAACAGTTACTGGTTACTCACTGTGTATTCATTTTTTATTGGAGGGTATAAATAAACAGTTGCTAGTTACTCTCTCTCTGTATACATTCTTTATTGTGGGTATACATAAACAGTTACAAGTTACTGTCTGTGTATTCATTCTTTATTGGAGGGTATACATAAACAGTTTTTAGTTACTCTCTCTCTGCATACATTCTTTATTGGAGGGTATACATAAACATTTTTTTGTTACTCTTTCTGTATTCATTCTTTTCTGAAGGGTATACATAAACAGTTACTAATTACTGTCTGTGTAGTCATTCTTTATTGGAGGGCATACATAAACAGTTGCTAGTTTCTCTCTGTCTATTAATTCCTTACTGGATGGCATACATAAACAGTTTCTGGTTATTATCTGTGTATTCATTTTTTACTGGAGGGGATACATAAACAGTTACTAGTTAATCTCTGTGTATTCATTCTTTATTGGAGGGTATAAATAAACAGTTACTAGTTACTCTCTGTGTATTCATTCCTTATTGGAGGGTACATAAACATTTGCTTGTTACTCTTTGTGTATTCATTCTTTATTGCAGGGTATACATAAATAGTTACTAGTTACTCTCTGAGTATTCATTCTGTATTGGAGGGTATACATAAACATTTGCTAGTTACTCTCTGTGTATTCATTCTTTACTGGAGGGTATACATAAGCAGTCACTAGTTACTCTCTGTGTATTCATTCTTTATTGGAAGGTATACATAAACAGCTACTAGTTACTGTCTGTTTATTCATTCTTTATTGGAGGGTATACATAAACAGCTGCTAGTTTCTCTCTATTAATTATTTACTGGATGGCATACATAAACAGTTTCTAGTTACTCTCTGTGTATTCATTTTTTACTGGAGGGTATACATAAGCAGTCACTAGTTACTCTCTGTGTAGTCATTCTTTATTGGAGGGTACATAAACAGTTGCTAGTTACTCTCTGTATATTCATTCCTTATTGGAGGGTATAAATAAACAGTTACTTGTTACTTTTTGTGTATTCATTCTTTATTAGAAGGTGTACAAAAACATTTATTAGTTACTCTCTGTGCATTCATCCTTTATTGCAGGGTACATAAACAGTTGCTAGTTACTCTTTGTGTATTCATTCTTTATTGGAGGGAATAAATAACAGTTACTAGTTACACTCTGTGTATTAATTCTTTATTGGATAGTATACATAAACAGTCACTAGTTACTCTCTGTGTATTCATTCCTTATTGAAAGGTATACATAAACAATTACTAACTACTCTCTGTGTATTCATTCTTTATTGGCGGGTATACATAAATAGTCACTAGTTACTCTCAGCGTTTTCATTCCTTAATGGAGGGTATACATAGTCGGTTACTAATTACTCTCTGTGTATTCAATCTTTACTAAAGGGTAAACACAAACAGTTACTCTCTGTGTATTCATTCCTTATTGGAGGGTATACATAAATAGTTACTAGTTACCCTCTGTGTATTCGTTCTTTATTTGAGGGTATACTTAAACAGTTACTAGTTACTCTCTGTGCATTCATTCTTTATTGTGGGTATACATAAACAGTTACAAGTTACTCTCTTTGTATTCATTCATTATTGGATGGTATACATAAAAAGTTTATAGTTACTCTCCGTGTATTCATTCTTTGCTGGAGGTTATACATCAACAGTTACTAGTTACTTACTCTGTATTCATTTTTATTGGAGGGTATAAATAAACAATTACTAGTTACTCTCTCTGTATACATTCTTTATTGTAGGCATACATAAACAGTTACATGTTACTCTCTGTGTAGTCATTCTTTAGTGGAGGGTATACATAAACAGTTTTTTGTTACTCTTTCTGTATTCATTCTTTTCTGGAGGGTATGCATAAACAGTTACTAGTTACTGTCTGTGTATTCATTCTTTATTGGAGGGTATACATAAACAGTTGCTAGTTTCTCTCTGTCTATTAATTCCTTACTGGATGGCATACATAAACAGTTTCTGGTTACTCTCTGTGTATTCATTTTTTAATGGAGGGGATACATAAACAGTTACTAGTTAATCTCTGTGTATTCATTCTTTATTGGAGGGTATAAATAAACAGTTACTAGTTACACTCTGCATATTCATTCTTTATTGGAAGGCATAAATAAGCAGTTACTAGTTACTCTCTGTGTATTCATTCCTTATTGGAGGGTACATAAACATTTGCTTGTTACTCTTTGTGTATTCATTCTTTATTGCAGGGTATACATAAATAGTTACATGTTACTCTCTGAGTATTCATTCTGTATTGGAGGGTATACATAAACATTTGCTAGTTACTCTCCATGTAGTCAATCTTTACTGGAGGGTATACATAAGCAGTCACTAGTTACTCTCTGTGTATTCATTCTTTATGGGAAGGTATACGTAAACAGTTACTAGTTACTGTCTTTGTATTCATTCTTTATTGGAGGGTATACATAAACAGTTGCTAGCTTCTCTCTATTAAGTCTTTACTGGATGGCATACATAAACAGTTTCTAGTTACTTCCTGTGTATTCATTTTTTACTGGAGGGTATACATAAACAGTTACTAGTTAATCTCTGTGTATTCATTCTTTATTAGAGGGGATACATAAACAGTTACTAGTTACCCTCTGTGTCTTCATTCTTTATTGGAGGGTATACATAGACAGTTACTAGTTACTCTGTGTGCATTCATTCTTTATTGGAGGGTACATAAACAGTTGTTAGTTATTCTCTGTGTATTCATTCCTTATTGGAGGGTATAAATAAACAGTTACTTGTTACTCTTTGTGTATTCATTCTTTATTAGAAGGTGTATAAAAACATGTATTAGTTATTGTCTGTGTGTTCATTCTTTTTCTGGAGGATATACATAGTTACTAGTTACTCTCTGTGCATTCATCCTTCATTGCAGGGTACATAAACAGTTGCTAGTTACTCTTTGTGTATTCATTCTTTATTGGAGGGAATAAATAAACAGTTACTAGTTACACTCCATGTATTAATTCTTTATTGGATAGTATACATAAACAGTCACTAGTTACTCTCTGTGTATTCATTCCTTATTGAAAGGTATACATAAACAATTACTAACTACTGTCTGTGTATTCATTCTTTATTGGTGGGTATACATAAACAGTCACTAGTTACTCTCAGTGTTTTCATTCCTTAATGGAGGGTATACATAGTCGGTTACTAATTACTCTCTGTGTATTCAATCTTTATTAGAGGGTAAACACAAACAGTTACTCTCTGTGTATTCATTCCTTATTGGAGGGTATACATAAATAGTTACTAGTTACCCTCTGTGTATTCATTCTTTATTGGATGGTATACATAAACATTTTCTAGTTACTCTCTTTGTATTCATTCTTTATTTGAGGGTATACTTAAACAGTTACTAGTTACTCTCTGTGTATTCATTCTTTATTGGAGGATATACATAAGCAGTTACTAGTTACTCTCTGTGTATACATTCTTTATTGTGGGTATACATAAACAGTTACAAGTTACTCTCTTTGTATTCATTCATTATTGGAGGGTATACATAAAAAGTTTATAGTTATTCTTTGTGTATTCATTCTTTGCTGGAGGTTATACATCAACAGTTACTAGTTACTTACTCTGTATTCATTTTTTATTGGAGGGTATAAATAAACAATTACTAGTTACTCTCTCTGTATACATTCTTTATTGTGGGTATACATAAACAGTTACAAGTTACTCTCTGTGTAGTCATTCTTTAGTGGAGGGTATACATAAACAGTTTTTTGTTACTCTTTCTGTATTCATTCTTTTCTGGAGGGTATGCATAAACAGTTACTAGTTACTGTCTGTGTATTCATTCTTTATTGGAGGGTATACATAAACAGTTGCTAGTTTCTCTCTGTCTATTAATTCCTTACTGGATGGCATACATAAACAGTTTCTGGTTACTTTCTGTGTATTCATTCTTTATTGGAGGGTATAAATAAACAGTTACTAGTTACACTCTGCATATTCATTCTTTATTGGAAGGCATAAATAAGCAGTTACTAGTTACTCTCTGTGTATTCATTCCTTATTGGAGGGTACATAAACATTTGCTTGTTACTCTTTGTGTATTCATTCTTTATTGCAGGGTATACATAAATAGTTACTGGTTACGCTCTGAGTATTCATTCTGTATTGGAGGGTATACATAAACATTTGCTAGTTACTCTCTGTGTATTCATTCTTTACTGGGGGGCATACATAAGCAGTCACTAGTTACTCTCTGTGTTTTCATTCTTTATGGGAAGGTATACATAAACAGTTACTAGTTACTGTCTGTGTATTCATTCTTTATTGGAGGGTATACATAAACAGTTGCTAGTTTCTCTCTATTAACTCTTTACTGGATGGCATACATAAACAGTTTCTAGTTACTTTCTGTGTATTCATTTTTTACTGGAGGGTATACATAAACAGTTACTAGTTAATCTCTGTGTATTCATTCTTTATAAGAAGGGATACACAAACAGTTACTAGTTACCCTCTGTGTCTTCATTCTTTATTGGAGGGTATACATAGACAGTTACTAGTTACTCTCTGTGCATTCATTCTTTATTGGAGGGTACATAAACAGTTGCTAGTTACTCTCTGTGTATTCATTCTTTATTGGAGGGAATAAATAAACAGTTACTAGTTACACTCTGTGTATTAATTCTTTATTGGAGGGTATACATAAACAGTCACTAGTTACTCTCTGTGTATTCATTCCTTATTGAAAGGTATACATAAACAATTACTAACTACTCTCTGCGTATTTATTCTTTATAAAAGGGTATACACAAACTCTCTCTGTATTGATTCCTTATTGGGGGGTACATAAAAAGTTGCTAGTTACTCTCTGTGTATTCATTCTTTACTGGAGGGTATACATAAATATTTACTAGTTACTCTCTGTATATTCCTTTTTTATGGGAGGATATACATAAACATTTTCTAGTTACTGTCTGTGTATTCACTCTTTACTGGAGGGTATACATAAACAGTTACTAGTTACTCTCTGTGTATTCATTTTTTACTGGATGGTATACATAAACAGTTTCTAGTTACTCTCTGTGTATTCATTCTTTATTGGGGGTATACATAAACAGTTTCTAGTTACTCTCTGTGTATTCATTCTTTATTGGGGGTATACATAAACAGTTACTAGTTACTCTTTGTGTATTCATTCTTTATTGGAGGGTATACATAACCATTTACTAGTTACTCTCTGTGCATTCATTCTTTATTGGACGGTATACATAAACAGCTTCTAGTTACCTTCTGTGTATTCATTCTTTATTGGAGGGTATACATAACCATTTACTAGTCACTCTCTGTGCATTCATTCTTTATTGGACGGTATACATAAACAGCTTCTAGTTACCCTCTGTGTATTCATTCTTTACTGGAAGGTGTACATAAACAGTTACTAGTTACTCTCTGTGTATTCATTCTTTATTGGGGTTATACATAGACAGTTTCTAGTTACTCTCCATGTATGCATTCTTTACTGGAGGGTATACATAAACAGTTACTAGTTACTCTCCATGTATTCATTTTTTATTGGAAGGTATACAAAAACAGTTTCTAGTTACTCTCCATGTATTCATTCTTTATTTGAGGGTATACTTAAACAGTTACTAGTTACTCTCTGTGTATTCATTCTTTATTGGAGGATATACATAAGCAGTTACTAGTTACTCTCTGTGTATACATTCTTTATTGTGGGTATACATAAACAGTTACAAGTTACTCTCTTTGTATTCATTCATTATTGAAGGGTATACATAAAAAGTTTATAGTTATGCTCTGTGTATTCATTCATTGCTGGAGGTTATACATCAACAGTTACTAGTTACCCACTGTGTATTCATTTTTTATTGGAGGGTATAAATAAACAGTTACTAGTTACTCTCTCTGTATACATTCTTTATTGTGGGTATACATAAACAGTTACAAGTTACTGTTTGTGTATTCATTCTTTATTGGAGGGTATACATAAACAGTTGCTATTTTCTCTCTGTCTATTAATTCCTTATTGGATGGCATACATAAATAGTGTCTAGTTACTCACTGTGTATTCATTTTTTACTGGAGGGGATACATAAACAATTACTAGTCAATCTCTGTGTATTCATTCTTTATTAGAGGGGATACATAAACAGTTACTAGTTACGCTCTGTGTCTTCATTCTTTATTGGAGGGTACACATAGACAGTTACTAGTTACTCTCTTTGTATTCATTCTTTACTGGAGGGTATACATGGAAAGGTACTAGTTATCCTCTGTGTATTCATTCTTTATTTGAGGGTATACATAACCATTTACTAGTTACTCTCTGTGCATTCATTCTTTATTGGACGGTATACATAAACAGCTTCTAGTTACCCTCTGTGTATTCATTCTTTACTGGAAGGTGAACATAAACAGTTACTAGTTACTCTTTGTGTATTCATTCTTTATTGGGGGTATACAGAAACAGTTTCTAGTTACTCTCCATATATGCATTCTTTACTCGAGGGTATACATAAACAGTTACTAGTTACTCTCCGTGTATTCATTCTTTATTGGAAGGTATACAAAAACAGTTTCTGGTTACTCTCCATGTATTCATTCTTTACTTGAGGGTTTACTTAAACAGTTACTAGTTACTTTCTGTGTATTCGTTCTTTATTGGAGGATATACATAAGCAGTTACTAGTTACTCTCTGTGTATACATTCTTTATTGTGGGTATACATAAATAGTTAGAAGTTACTCTCTTTGTATTCATTCATTATTGGAGGGTATACATAAAAAGTTTATAGTTACTCTCTGTGTATTCATTCTTTGCTGGAGGTTATACATCAACAGTTACTAGTTACTCACTGTGTATTAATTTTTTATTGGAGGGTATAAATAAATAGTTACTAGTTACTCTCTCTGTATACATTCTTTATTATGGGTATACATAAACAGTTACAAGTTACTCTCTGTGTCGTTATTCTTTATTGGAGGGTATACATAAACAGTTTTTTTGTTTCTCTTTCTGTATTCATTCTTTTCTGAAGGGTATAAATAAACAGTTACTAGTTACTGTCTGTGTATTCATTCTTTATTGGAGGGTACACATAACCAATTGCTAGTTTCTCTCTGTCTATTAATTCCTTACTGGATGGCATACATAAACAGTTTCTGGTTACTATCTGTGTATTCATTTTTTACTGGAGGGGATACATAAACAGTTACTAGTTAATCTCTGTGTATTCATTCTTTATTGGATGGTATAAATAAACAGTTACTAGTTACACTCTGCATATTCATTCTTTATTGGAAGGTATAAATAAACAGTTACTAGTTACTCTCTGTGTATTCATTCCTTATTGGAGGATACATAAACATTTGCTTGTTACTCTTTGTGTATTCATTCTTTATTGCAGGGTATACATAAATAGTTACTAGTTACTCTCTGAATATTCATTCTGTATTGGTGGGTATACATAAACATTTGCTAGTTACTCTCTGTGTATTCATTCTTTACTGGAGGGTATACATAAGCAGTCACTAGTTAATCTCTGTGTATTTATTCTTTATTAGAAGGTTACTAGTTACACTCTGCGTATTCATTCTTTATTGGAAGGTATAAATAAACAGTTACTAGTTACTCTCTGTGTATTCATTCCTTATTGGAGGGTACATAAACATTTGCTTGTTACTCTTTGTGTATTCATTCTTTATTGCAGGATATACAGAAATAGTTACTAGTTACTCTCTGAGTATTCATTTTTTACTGGAGGGTATACATAACCAGTTGCTAGTTTCTCTCTATTAATTCTTTACTGGATGGCATACATAAACAGTTTCTAGTTACTCTCTGTGTATTCATTTTTTACTGGAGGGTATACATAACCAGTTGCTAGTTTCTCTCTATTAATTCTTTACTGGATGGCATACATAAACAGTTTCTAGTTACTCTCTGTGTATTCATTTTTTACTGGAGGGTATACATAATCAGTCACTAGTTACTCTCTGTGTATTCATTCTTTATTGGAAGGTATACATAAACAATTACTAGTTAATCTCTGTGTATTCATTCTTTATTAGAGGGGATACATAAACAGTTACTAGTTACCCTCTGTGTCTTCATTCTTTATTGGAGGATATATATAGACCGTTACTAGTTACTCTCTGTGCATTCATTCTTTATTGGAGGGTACATAAACAGTTGCTAGTTACTCTCTGTGTATTCATTCCTTATTGGAGGGTATAAATAAACAGTTACTTGTTACTCTTTGTGTATTCATTCTTTATTAGAAGGTGTACAAAAATATTTATTAGTTACTGTCTGTGTATTCATTCTTTATTGGAGGATATACATAGTTACTAGTTACTCTCTGTGCATTCATCCTTTACTGCAGGGTACATAAACAGTTGCTAGTTACTCTTTGTGTATTCATTCTTTATTGGAGGGAATAAATAAACAGTTACTAGTTACACTCTGTGTATTAATTCTTTATTGGACAGTATACATAAACAATCACTAGTTACTCTCTGTGCATTCATTCCTTATTGAAAGGTATACATAAACAATTACTAACTACTCTCTGTGTATTCATTCTTTATTGGCGTGTATACATAAACAGTCACTAGTTACTCTCAGTGTTTTCATTCCTTATTGGAGGGTATACATAGTCAGTTACTTATTACTCTCTGTGTATTCAATCTTTATTAGAGGGTATACACAAACAGTTACTCTCTGTGTATTCATTCCTTATTGGAGGGTATACATAAACAGTTACAAGTTACTCTCTTTGTATTCTTTTTTTATTGGAGTGTACATAAACAGTTGCTAGTTACTCTCTGTGTATTCATTCTTTATTGGATGGTATACATAAACAGTCATTAGTTACTCTCTGTGTATTCTTTATTTATTGGAGGGTATGCATAAATATTTACTAGTTACTCTCTGTGCATTCATCCTTTATTGCATGGTACATAAACAGCTGCTAGTTACTCTCTGTGTATTCAGTCTATATTGGAGGGAATAAATAAACAGTTACTAGTTACCCTCTGTGTATTCATTCTTTACTGGAGGGTATACATAAATAGTTAGTAGTTACTCTCTGTGTATTCATTCTTTATTGGAGAGTATACATAAACAGTTCCTAGTTACTCTCCATGTATTCATTGTTTACTGGAGGGTATACATAAACAGTTACTAGTTACTTTCTGTGTATTCATTCTTTGTTGGAGGGTATGCATAAACAGCTTCTAGTTATTCTTTGTGTATTCCTTCTTTACTGGAGGGTATACATAATTACTAGTTACTCTCTGTGTACTCATTCTTTACTGGAGGTTATACATAAGCAGTTACTAGTTACTCTCAGTGCATTTATTCTTTATTGGAGGATATGCATAAGCAGTTTCTGGTTACTTTCTGTGTAGTCATTGTTTATTGGAGGGTATACATAAACAGTTGCTAGTTACTCTCTGTGTAGTCATTCTTTATTGGAGGGTATACATAAACAGTTACCAGTTACTTTCATTGTATTCATTCTTTACTGGAGGCTATACATAAACAGTTACTAGTTACTCTCTGTGTAGTCATTCTTTATCGGAGGGTATACTTAAACAGTTTCTAGTCAATCTCTGTATTCATAGGTTCATAGGCTCATACTAGGCTATCTGCCCTGGGGCATTATAAGCCTAGCCCGATTGTGTTTGGCTTACGCCACCCCTTGATCTGAGTATACTGTGTCCTTTTTAAAGTTTAGTTTACTGTGCCTCTGTCTAATGGTGACACGGAAGTAATCCCCGGGACAAACCTATGATCCCCCATCCACTCATCAAGATTCTTCTTGAAGAGAGTCAGTGAGGTGCTCTGCCTAACATGAATTGGAATTCTATTCCAGAGTGAAGGGAGCCTCTGGGTTATGAATCTGTCCCTCCAGCATGTTCTATTTATTTCTGTGCTGAGGTTCAAGTCCCTTGAGCATGTGGCTCTAAGGGATTTAGATTTACTGAGGTGGAGCATGTCCATTAATTCTGGGTTGAACATAGCTTTATATGTCAGGCATAGATCGCCTAGAAGTAGGCGGTATGCAACTGAGTAGAGCTGGAGTTTTTTTAACTGAGCAGCATATGACATCTGTCTGAGTCCCTTGATCCTCCTGGTGAGGTACTTTTTGGGTCTTTCTAATTGCTGCAGGTGTCGGGTAAGGTACATCCCAAAGGGGGCATTGTATTCTATGATGGGCCTGATGAGGGATGAATAAAGGGGCACGATTACCTCTCTTGATTTAGATGTGAATCCTTTCATGATGAGGTGGGCTATGTAGAAGGTCTTTCTAACCACTTTGGCAATGTGGTTGTCAAAGGAGATATTGCTATCAACTTGGGTCCCCAGATCCCTAATTACTTTCTCTGTACTTAATGGGTTACCACCTATGTGGTAATTTGTGGGCACATTGTTTTTGCCAAAGGGTATGACTATACACTTTTTGGCATTTAGCTTTAGACCATGGCTCTGGCAGCAGTTATCCGTCTCTGCAAGACCTTTTTGAAGGATGTTTGTGTCAGCTGGAGAGTCGATTATGGCGCCCAGTTTGCAGTCATTTGCGAACTTGGTGAGCCATAGTCCTCCCACGTTGGCCTGTACCTCAGAAAAGTAAATACCGAACAAGGGAGGTCCCAGGACAGAATCTTGTGGGACGCCACTTGTGACCGGTTTCGAGTCTGACATGGCCCCAGCAACTCTGACTCTGTGGGTTCTGTCTTTGAGCCAGTTTATGACCCATCTTGTAACATAAGGGTTTATATTTAGGCTGGATAGCTTATCTATGATGCCCGAGTGGGGTATTGTGTCAAATGTCTTTGCGAGGTCCAGATAGGCTGTGTGGACTACCTTCCCCTCATCTATGGCCTTGGTGACTATTTCGAAGAAGTCAACTAGGTTCAAAAGGCAGGATCTGCCTTGATGAAGCCAAATTGGGTAGGATCTAGTGTCTGTAGGTCCCCAATGTCTTTGTTTATGAGTTCCATGATGATCCTCTCCATAGCCTTGCAGACTAGGCTAGTCAGGCTTATGGGGTGATAGTTTCCAGGGTCCACAGAGGCGCCACCTTTGTGGAGTGGGACCACTGTTGCTGTACGCCATTCTTTGGGCACATATCCTGTAGTGAGGCTGAGATTGTACAGCAGTTTTACTTGAGGGATTAGTTCTTCTTGGAGTTCATGTAGGACGCAACCCGGGATGCCATCTGGTCCCATGGAAGCAGTGTTTTTTGCTTTGGAGAGGGCGGCCTTCACCTGAGCATCAGAGATGTTTGGGAGGCTGCACTCTGCCAGGACAGATACTTGCTCTTTTGGGGGGGAGGGGGTGGAGAAGTTTGCACTGAATCTGTCTGCCAGGATATTGGCAATGTCTGTGGGTTCAGTGTATTTTTTGTCATTCAGAATCAACTCAGAACAAGTCTGGGAGTTGCATCCCAGGTTCCTAACATAGCTGAAAAAAGCCTTATGATTGTCTTTAGTGTCCTGTGCAACTTTTCTCTCGAAGCTGGCCTTGGAGGATTTTATGAGGGATCGTAATTTTTTGCTAGTACTGATCAGAGATGCCTTTCCTTTTAGGGATCTTGCTCTATCATGTAGTAGCTTCCTCCTTTGTTGTACAGTTTATTTATGGCTGGGGTCCACCAGACTGGACGCCTGCCTTTGGATGATTGGGTCTTGATTTTGTTTGGGATAGCATGATCCATGCATTCCTGGAGATGTCCGTAGAATGCGTTTATATAGGATTCTGCAGTTTGGGCCATAGTTTCCACTGGCTCTGGGGCCTTGAAGGATTCCACTTCAGTTTTGAGAAGTGTGAAGTTCACTTTTGACAAGTTTTTCACTGTGGTTTTCTGGGCTGGGGGTGGGGTCGGGATGTGGATATCCAGTGAAATTAATTTATGGTCTGATCTTACCAATGAGGCATATACTTCTGGTATGGAGCATAGAGTCCCCATGTTGGTAATGATCAGGTCTAGTATGTTTTCCCTCTTGTGGGAGTGGTGACTAGTTGTTCCATAGCATTTGAGTTTATAAATTCCAGGAACCTTTGGGCTAAGGTGCTGGGGCTTGAGTAATGCTCCCAGTCTATGTTTGGGTAGTTGAGGTCACCCAATATAATGGTGTTCGGAGAGATCTTCATGTTCTCCAATGTTTTCAGGAAAGCCGAGTGGGATTCCTGACTTTGAGAGGGTGGTCTGTAGGATGCTATAAACTGAAAAGCAGTCTTGCCCACTGTCAGTTGCACATGGATGGTCTCCGATACTTCTTGCAATGCCACTAACCTGGAGGTGTGGATATTCTTGATAAATATGGAAACTCCCCCTCCTTTTGTGGTTCGGTCCAGGTTTTGGGGCCGAAAAGCATGATATGAGGTATAACCTGGTAGTGCTGAGGTGCTCTCTGGAGCCTTGAACCAGGTTTCTGTCACTGCACAGATATCGATGTTCTCCATACTGAGGAGAGCTTCGAGTGCATGCATCTTGAGGTTAAGACTTCTGGCATTTAGCAGCATTACCCTTAGTTTCTTGTTACTTGTGCTGTCTATGAAGGTGGGTTTGACTTTTGAGCCTTGCCTAAAAAAGGCACTATGGTGGTGGCAAGAGCCTTTGCCAATATCCGAAAGCCCAGGGGTGACAGGTGCAAGCCATCCCTAGCGAAGCAACGTGGCTTGTCGAGCATGTCATCCCAGGCTGACAGACACTGGATCACCTTTCATTCTTTAATGGAGGGTATACATATACAGTTACTAGTTACTCTCTTCATTCAATCTTTATTGAAGGATATACATAAACAGTTGCTAGTTACTCTCTGTGTATTCATGCTTGATTGGAAGGTATAAGGAACAGCTACTGAAAGATACAATATCTATGGGAAATTCCCACCCAGAGTTATGTGTTGAAGCAGTGGTTTGTGATGTCTGGTTCTGACTGCACTGATTTTTTTTCTGATTACTGTATCTTCGCAACACTGCTAATCTCATAAATCATACATGGCAGTGTGTTCAGCCAATAAACAAATAACTGAGGGATCCAGTATGGTTTTGGTTTTATTCTGGTATACAAGATACAAATCACAGTTCTTACACCATGCACTACAATACATTACTTTTATTTTGTGATTTTCACCCAATATATTATGTCTGGTCTGTTAATAATGCAAAATGGGAGAGAAAACAATCTCCCAAATAAAAGAAAATATATCAAAATCTGAGAGAAAACAATCTCCCAAATAAAAGAAAATATATCAAAATCTGAAGCACACCACCATGGTATAAACTTCTAGAGCTCAGTTAAAATCTGAAGTTTATACTGTGGTTGTGTGCTTCGGATTTTGCTGAGTTTAATCATTTTACCCTGAGCCACCTTTGGCAGTCAAAAGTTTAATTTGTTTCCTACAAATAAAACAAAATGGTCATTAAAATTTAAACTAGCCATTTAATGTCAATGCCTTTTCCTCCAACATGTAGTTAAGATAATGTGTCTCATTGATCGGTTAGTACTAAGAAATGTGAAGGTGACTAGGCTGTCTTATCCAGAGCCAGAAAATGGTCAAATGAGGCCCTAGGCAGGGTAAAGGACCAGCCCCCAAGCCATTCCAGCATATCCTGTTATTCATCTTTTTCTCCCCTGATTTACCATAAATACTCTTCAAAATTGTCTGCGTGCATAATATTTTTTCGTTACTTTTGAAATGAAGACTGATATGTGAATTTCATTTAAAACTTTTAGTTTATTTTTCCTTTGTTGACCATGTTAGTCCCACCAGGCTAGTTGTCCTTTATCAGTGGTGTTTATTACCCGGGTCTATATTATATGAGCGAAAGTGCATATGAACGAATGCTCTTATGAACGAAAATGCCGGACATCGAACATTATATTGTGGGGGCTGCGCACCCCACACCCTCCGCTAAATATATATTCCAACTCCAAGATCGCACTACAGTGAGGAAAGGGCAAATATTCCTATCTTCGCTGTACTGCGACCCCAGAAAAAGCATTTCGATGTCCAGCATTTTCGCTCATAAGAGCGTTCGTTCATATGCACTTTCGCTCATATAATATAGACACTATTGCCCTAAGAGAAATCTGACCAGGGTACTGGAAGTAGTTAAGGAAAAAGATATCACACCACCTGCCACCAATGTTGTTACGTGTAAGCTTGGTTTAACATCTCACTCAAAGTAGTACACCAGCCCTGCTGAAGGGGACTGCAATGTCAGCAAATCATCTGCATGGTGTGTGAATACAATCCAAAGCCTTCTACATCAAAGGTGAGTATGCTACCAGTTGTGGTGCTAACACTGTTTTCAAATTTTACAGCATGAACACTGATGCCTGTTTGCTAAACAAAACAATTGCACTTTGAAAACAGCATTAACGGCAGTAAGATTCTCTTCCATCGAAGCTCACATTAATTAAAAATGCACTGAAATACACATTCATTGAAAATGTATTGAAGCTCAGATTAATTGAAAATGCATTGATAGCCACATTCTTTGAAAATGCACCTGTGTAGTTTTGAACATTTTCCATTAAGCAGTAAACTATATTACCCAATAAATGACAAAATTACTCATTTCAATCTACTGTGATGTTTACAGTGTTGTAGTTAGTGCAGAGGTTTAAGGCTTATGTCTCCTGTAGTCATGGTACAGAGTTTGACCGTGCATGTTAATCCACTAACCTGCCATCCCTTACTAGGGAATTACACACATAGGAATCAGTTCCAAAGTAATTTAGACTATGTATCAGTTTTAAAGTAATTGCAGCAAAGTTCTAATGCTTTTTTGCAAAAGTGGCGGCAGTTTCAGAATTTCAACAGTATGTAATTGCAAGTTTTAGAAATCAAATCTTCTCCACATATTTCATTTAATTAAAATTAAATGTTTTGGCTGCCCCCCCCCCCCACCGGCAGTACCCTCCCCCACCCACCAACTAGTGGGCCCTATGCAGCTGTGCCTAGGTCACCTAGTGCAGGATATGGCTTTGATCTTACTCCCTTTCCTAAGTGGGTTCTAATGAACAGATTACATGTCACACAGCTTTTTACACAAGAAAACACCATTTTTAATAGTCCAGGGGTATTAGAACCTTATTTGTTTTACTACATCAATGTCATTAAATTTGAACTGTTTAAACTGGGGAGTGTTCAGAAAGAAACATAATACAACCATGCAGTTGTAAATAGTAATGTGACATGGTTAATGGGGTTAGTTATGCATGACTGCCCCTATAGCGAGATTGTGCACTGCAACAAAAGAGGGATAGTGCTACATCATCAATCCTCCCAACTGGGAAATGGCATTAACCATACAAAAGAGCTGACCTGTCTATGAGTGATATCATGACCCAGGGACATTTACTTTTTTATTGATATTTGTTTACCAATGAAATCCAACTGGGTCAAAAGGTACCCACTTTCAGCAGAGGCCTAGGGAGAAAAGCTCCATTTGCATAAGAAAGAAATACAAGCATATTTACAAAAAAGAATTACAGAGCTACCAAATATGATAATGAAATTAATAAATCAGATAATGCAAAATGTCTTCAAAGATAGTTAACATTTTTTAGGTAAAGCATTTGGGAAATTGTTTATAATGGTATGTATATTAGTCTTTCTGGGAATAGAATATCAATATTGATTATTAGATGACTGCAAAATCAGAAATAAGGAAAGGAAAGGAAAGGCGGGGAGAAAGAGGAAGGGTAGGTTTAGAGAGAAAGAATAACTTGAAGATGTTGTTGTTCTTCTTTCGGCTTTTCCCGGTTAGGGTTCGCCACAGCGGAACTCCGGTCCGCTAATGATTGGCAGTAGTTTTTTTATGGTGCCGAGTTGCCAACCCGATGCCGATCCTTCAACGAAGGCACACCCATTCGCACACGCACCTACCTGCATGTCTTTATATGTCACTCGACCATGGGGAGGACATGCAGACTCCACACAGAATGTGCTCCAGCCGAGAATCGAACGGGAGAACCTCTTGCTGTGAGGCAACAACGCTTCCGCTGCACCACCGCGGCTTTGATAATGGGGTATAAAAGTCAGAGTATGGGAGAGATTTGGAGAAAAGTGGGTAGAGGAGAAGTAGTAAAAAAGGAGAGGAAAGAAGAAAATAAAGAAAAGGGAAGCAGTATGGTAAAACTGTCACCCAGTCACATATACATCAAAGTGCCCCATAGCACACTGTCACCCAGTCACATATACATCAAAGTGCCCCATAGCACACTGTCACCCAGTCACATATACATCAAAGTGCCCCATAGCACACTGTCACCCAGTCACATATACATCAAAGTGCCCCATAGCACACTGTCACCCAGTCACATATACATCAAAGTGCCCCATAGCACACTGTCACCCAGTCACATATACATCAAAGTGCCCCATAGCACACTGTCACCCAGTCACATATACATCAAAGTGCCCCATAGCACACTGTCACCCAGTCACATATACATCAAAGTGCCCCATAGCACACTGTCACCCAGTCACATATACATCAAAGTGCCCCATAGCACACTGTCACCCAGTCACATATACATCAAAGTGCCCCATAGCACACTGTCACCCAGTCACATATACATCAAAGTGCCCCATAGCACAGGCAGAGCTGACAGCCCATAAGATTGCACCACAGCAAAATGACAACTGATCTTCTTGTATAAATGAGAAGAAAATAGGAGCTGGGGAAGTCAGGCATGAGAGCCCACTGCAACGATGAGGGACACATCCCCAATTTGTTCCTTTCTGGTACAGATCTGCATTAGCTGGCTGAATTCATCATGGACCAATAGCTCAGATATATCTGTAGCATGGAGTTCAGAGTCCTGAGTCTGATCTCCCATGAAGATTATCATCTTTCTGTGACTATGCTCCTTTATTCTACCCTCCAGTCTGATCTCCCATTAGGATTACCATCTTACTCTGACTCCACTCCTTTATTTTGTCCTCCAGTCTCTTGTCCACACACCCTGATATGTCTGATGACAAGACATTTTATCAATCCTCAAGTTCTCATCCTCTCATAACTGTCAGGAAAGTTAACCTAGGTTCTGACCCTGCCTGCTCCCTAGCCCCGCTCTTGGAGTAGAGCTTTTTCTCCTCTCTGACCTCACATCTGATGCACACTTTTATGTACATTGCTAATCCACCTCTATTTCTCCCTTTCAAGTCATTCCAGAAGAGTCTGTACCCAGGCACCTTCATATTCCATCTCCTCTTTCACTGGCCCATTCTCCTGTCCTGCGTCAGTGCTTGCAACCCCCCATCCTCTCTATAGCACAGTAAGAATTCCATCTCCTCTTTCACTGGCCCATTCTCCTGTCCTGCGTCAGTGCTTGCAACCCCCCACCCTCTCTATAGCACAGTAAGAATTCCATCTCCTCTTTCACTGGCCCATTCTCCTGTCCTCAAGGCCAGTGCTTGCAACCCCCCACCCTCTCTATTGCACAGTAAGAATTCCATCTCCTCTTTCACTGGCCCATTCTCCTGTCCTGTGTCAGTGCTTGCAACCCCCCACCCTCTCTATAGCACAGTAAGATTGAAGCCCTGACTAAGACCCAGATGGCCCATGTGTTAGCAGCACAAGGGCTGCAAAGAGTAAATGAAGGAAGGGTGGGTTCAAGTGAAGGATCCTAACTACACATCTTTTGGGAGGGAGCATGGCCCATGATATTGTTGACACTTATGGTAGAGTTGGTTATCACCTATGGAAGACGCCAAGGCAGGCTTGTACATGTGTCATTGAGCCAGGGATGATGCGGATGGAAGCACAGACAACATTTTTACCAAGGCAGGTATCATGAGGTTGCTGGAATCCTATATGGGGGACTTAGAGGTGATGAAGTTACAATCTAGTATGGACCTGCATGGAACTGGTATACTGACCTGCTCCCAAATGTTTGGCTTTCATCTCCAGAGGAACAAATAGGCTGATAAGGCCCTGAGTGGGACATGATGAGCCAGAGAGCTCTCATCTTGTTCAGGGATGCCTAGGTCTCACCCCTGGGGCAATAAATGACCTAACATTGCACAAGCTGGACAGCCACTAAGAAAGGTCTCAGAGAAGGATTACAAAAGCGTGCAGCTCCCTGCCTTTCTACTCAGGTTTATTGCATTTCACAAAACTCCTAACCAGCTGAGCTCTGAGTCACTCTTGTTTAATCCTCTGCTATATTCTCTATAGCTCTTTGTCTATTGCCTAAATAATTATGTCTCTCAGCTGCTTCTGCATAGATACCTCTCTCTTCCATCTTAATTTAAATAACTGATCATTGAGATTTACCTTTTTAACCTACAATTAAACTCTGCTATCACTTCTAGGCTAAGATGTAGCCTATGGCTTGCACACAGACAGACTCTCTGTCATGTCTCCCCATCTTTCCATAGGCTAAACCAATTACTTCTTGTCCAACATCACAGCCAGTCATTATACTAACTAATCCTCTCCTTCCTCAGCGTACTGGTTGTTGCAGCAAGTAATACATCTACAAAGTCTACCTTCAAACCCCAACCCCCATATCTCTCTGGCACCTCATTGGTCTTGCTTGCTGCCACTTCAGATTTCTCTCTTGATAGTGCATTGATTGGTATTAAGGCCACAAAAATGAGATGAACGAGGAAACTGAACTCCGCAGAAGGACATTTATTGTTAGTGCTTTCATTCATTAATTTGCAATGAACTTCTTCACAACACACACCCACTCCTCTTCCTTGGTGGTCATTTTGTTCACCTACTCCCAACTCTTACTGAGTGTAAGCCACCAGATAAGTTCCTCTGAAATCTGGTCTCTGTTGCATACATGTCTGACCATTTTCCTTTATGCTTGAGTTTTCATTCACCATAACTGTCTTCTGTGTTCCCATACTGGATTTCATCTCCTCAACTTCCTGCCCTCTTACCCAACCCCTCTGCTTCCACTACTTCTAGACTTTCCCACTCTCAGAACTGGTTCCCTTTCTCTCTGCCCTGCAGCTAATGCCTTTCCCACCTCTCATGTGTCCTTCCTACAAGGCCTCACTACTGCTCTGTCCATTTTAACCTCTGTCCTGACTGGTTAAATTTCCCTCCCTGCCCATTTTTCTCATACTATCCTTGTACTATATGCTCCTTGCTCCTGTATGGTTACCTCTAAAACTATGTCTTCTTCATCATTTGACACTGCTCTTTGCATCTGACCTTTCGCCCTGGCATTCTTCTCCCAATCCTCCCTTTCATACCTGCACCTCTCACTTTCTCCCTTCGCTTTATACCGTACCACCCATGTGTCTGCACTTCTCTGACAACATTTGCACATGTATAGCTATCATCTGCCCTTCTCCCACCTATCTTTTCCCATCCAATCCTGTCTGCTGGCTTCCTGTTTCCTCCTTTTTCCTACTCCATCCATTCTCACTTTACTAGCTAGTCTGTTACCGTTTCTAGTTCCCATATTCTACCATGACACTCCTTCATTCTCCTGGAGATGCCATGCATATTCTGTCAGTCCAAAGCTCATTTAACTATTGTTTATATGCCTACTTTGCAGTGCTTTGTAGCTACTACTTTCATATGTTTATAATGTATATGATTAATACTGAGCTATATGTGCTGCATATGGTACGTGTGGCTTCATTGCCTTCAATCCATAAAATCTAATGAGTTTGACAGTAGCTAGTCGATCATCTCTTTCTGCAAGTACCCAACATGGAAAAAATATTAAAACAAAATAAAGAAGAATGCCAATCCTGATAATATTTTGACTATACATAGAATTAACACTACATTAAAAGCTGGAGTATATACACAAACTGTATGGTTCTGCTACACAGACAGGGCTTAAAAGTATGATTTGTCTTACCACTCTGTAGAGTTCACTTCCAAGGGCTTTACTGCAGTCATGCATAAACTGCTGGGCAAAATAAATGGATTTACATAATGCATCAAACTGCTCCATCATTCTTTCTAGATGTTAATAAGGTATTACTTGAAAGATCTGCACCTTTTCCAGGAAGGTTGTGCTACCCCCCACCTCAAAAAAAAAAAGAATAAAATAAAATCAGAGATTGTGCCAAATGAAAGATAAAAGGAATCCTTCATTTAATTATAAAATCAATAGTTTTCTTTTTCTCCAGGGTGTAAACAACTTCACAGGAGTTCATTACCCACGTTACCCAATAAAAATATTTAGGTTTAACTCTAGATCAAAATGATACCATATGTACAACTCATAACAAATAGGAAGCATCAAACATTAAAATGTGACTGCAGTTTTATCAGTTTTCTAGCCACCACAGCTGGAATTGTTATATGGATACATTTAGTATTCCACGGTTGGAGTAGAGTCTTAGCAGTGGCCCTGAACTCCACACAAAATATATATCTGAAAACTACATTGAATAACATGTCAATTTATAACACCTTTCCAGACAAGAGAATGCTATTGTTCCACTCTAACAAAATGAATTGGCTTCTTCTAAAAGCCCAAGCTACACTCAACGTCAGCACACGAGTCCCTATAATCTATAACTGACCAGACACTGGTGCTTTTATAAGCCTAAATTTAACCTTTCAGCTTGTGAAACAACATGTTTAAAATAAGTCTTCCTGCCACGAATGCAATGCCAGTAGAAATAAGAAACTCAGAAACGCATCTGACCTTTAGGCAAAACCTCAAATTGTTTCTTATCCAACACAATGCATGTCACTATAATACTGACCCTGGCTTATAACAACTGAATAAATCTACAATCACCTTACTAACCATGAATCTACATTTACTTAAGTCACATACTGGCAAAGTTATTCAGTTTGTTGTTTTTGTACTGGGCCCATATCTCTCAGCTGCTGTGATTCAGAACTCTGGACAAAGCCAAAAATAATCGAGAGGTGAGAACAAAGGCCTGAAATGAGAGACACTTTTTAAATATTACTCTAATTTACTTAAAAAGTTAATAGAATAAGCAACTCCAGTCAAATATAAATGGATAAAGTCCTGACTACCGCCCAGCTGATAGGTTTGATTAGCAGCTCAGGCAACTGGCAGCATGGCATGTATGAGATGGGTATGCCCATCCTGAGTGGGATGGGAAGACACTCGTTGATACACTCCCTAAGGGAAGGCAGGGATTAGGCAACTGACAGAGTGGCAGGGAAGGGATGGGAGGGCACTCAGTAAGAAGCCCCCTAAGGGAAGGCATGGTCCAAAGAGAGGAGGTGCTCTGCGATATGATCAATGAGCATGGGGGTGGGAAAGGGAGATGGGTAGGGCATAAACAATACCCCCAGATGGAACCACAGATGAGCCAAGCTTCCAGGACCCCTTTAGGATTCATGACCATCCAGCAATACTGGAAAATGTCTGGGGGGCATAAGAGGATAAGTGGCAGACCTAAGAAGGATGTAGAGCACTGGGGGCTCGACCAGTACAAATGAGATCTGAGGGGACCCAGAAAAAGTTAGTAAAACAAAAGGCATCAATGTACATTTTCTGAAAAATAAGATCCATGAAATTCTAATGTCTGGGAACTAGCATTACTGACCGACTGACTGACTGACTGTAATCCTCAGTGATTTACCAGAAAATATTGAACATTTATGCGGAACCAGACAATAATATTACGCAAATTCAGTGACATGAGAGGTAGGACTTGGCCTTCAACTTGAAATGATCAGGATTTGTACCATATGTCAACACGTGACTATATTTACTTTTGCACTTTTTAACACATAAATTAACATTTTTCCTATCTAGCATTTCTCTTAAATCATAGAGTAAAAATCTGTGGCAAATGAAATTGTCAAAATTGCCCATTAATGTGGGCATAATATATATGAGTGTGTGTGTGTTTATTTGGCAATATACCAGCATTTTTTCAAGAACTGAGTTTCAATGCCTTGTGCCAACTGGTTACCAGGACAGGCTACACAGCACATGTAACTATGCCAAAGGACAATGGCAGTTTGCAGAAAATGAATGATAATTTCATGTGTTGCTTTTTTTAACCAGATTGTTATATTTTTATTATACATCTCTTTTACTGATTGTTGAATGTTAGCTGCATAACATCACTGGCCTGGCTTATGCCTAAAAAGGGTCACTGGGCCAGCTTACATAATTTAGAGAACAAATAAAATAAAAACATGAAAGAATGAATGTACACTGAAACAGCTGTCCCCAGAAGGAAGCAAAACATTAGCCAGGTATAAAGTTCAAGTTTCAGGACAAAGAAGCATAACTTCTTGTTTCTTTTAGAGTAGAGACATCATAGGTAAGTACTAGGCTAGCTGCCTTTGGGGACCATTTTAAGTATAGCCAGTTTTCCTTTGAAAGGTGAGAATCAAACCCTGTACTATGTGTCTGTGAGGTAAGCACTTTATCCATTATACCAATCCCCACCCTTAGCTAGACAAAAGAACATAGTAGATAGAATTAGACTATATGGATAAAGTATAACCCACGTGGACTAAAATAGTTTATAGCTGATAAAAATCTCCATGTAATAAGTTTATATTTAATGTTTATGTTGGTAGAATTTCTTTGTTGTTATTTGGCTAATTTTTCAAGGTTAAATAATAGCTGGAGGAAGTTCTACTCTAAATGATTAAACTTTTATCTTCCAAACTGACAGATTCAGAGAAAGTGAATGAATTGCATTAGTAGTCCCACTGCTGAGTCAGTAGAGCCTCCTGCATAGTTCACGTGTTACTCATCAACTATGAACATACCAGTAAAGGTTCATGTGTTTCCATTACAAAGACAAATGCTGGGCTGAGAGAGAAATAAATGCGTGTTATTGCAGATATGATGAGGTTTCTTAGATTGTTTGAAATATTCCTTGGCAAATTCAAGAGAAGGCATAACAATCTTTCCAAGTGAGGAAATCATCCAAGTGAGAAAATCAGGAACATGAGATTAGTATGGATGAACTGAATTATTGCTAAGTTGGTATGATTAGTAGGAGAACTCATGGAAGCAGCCTGAATGACTACATAATAGTTTTCCTGCCAAGAAGTATTTAACAAACTGACTTGTTTGCTGTGTAAAATGTTCTTTAGAGTCTCCTTCCTGTTCTTCTACTGTTTAAAACATTTGTAGTGTCTTTCTGCTATTTTTCTGCTGTGTTTAACATTTCTTTAGTGTTCCCACCTAAATTAGTGTAGCTAGTAGTTGTAGCATAGTCCAGATACAGGTTTGCTGCATCTGGGTCTGTTTGTTCTGAGCACATTTTCCAGGCCATCTTTGATTGGAAAAGGTCCTTCTGCAGTCTAATGAGAGAAGTGTGTTGATTGGAACTTGTCTGGTGAAGGGTGGTTAGTCCAGGGCTTGGAGTAAGCATCCTCATTGGTCCTTTTGAACTTTTTAAAAGGTTTTTAAAGTGTTTAGCTTCTGGTACTTAAGCCCCACATTTGATCAGGTTTCTGCTTGTTTGCATGTTGCGCAGCATTGCGCACTACCCCACAATCATGCGCCATAGCTGGATAGATAACTTAGACAATTTTCCCTTAGATAAAGCTGTAGCACATTAGTGTAGTCCTCATCCTTAGTACTTTTTTTATCTAAGAAATACTGCTACTGAGCTGTGACCTATTAAACTACCAGCAAAAAAAAAAAAACGGCAGAAATATCCATCTAATGAGTACCTCTTTGATCAGTCCTGAAAAGCCCCCCTTTGTGATAACAGTTCTTCAACCTAGCATTATAGACAGACTATCCTTGTTTCTCCTGCAAACCTTGTTGATTTGGGTCAGCTGAGGCAGTGTAGCAATTGCCTCATGTACACTGACAACCCCCTACTAATAACACCCTCCAGTACAGAGTGTGAGAGATGTATCTACACCAAATATCTTGAATCCTTGCTCTCTTGCACTCGAAACAGTAACACTGAAGAGGTTGTCAACCCACCCACCACTACTCATGCACATAGTATCACTACTCTTACACATAGCTTGCATCAAACACATAAATGAACATAATTGGAGGTTCTCTCAAAAAACTTACCAAAACACCAGAGACCTCCAAACCACAAAGCTGCTACAACTAACACAGTTCAGACAATCCCCATGACTCATGCCAACACCAGTGTCTCACCTACCAAGCTCGTAAACTGTAACACTCAAAAAACAAATCTTCTTCTCATTGAAGACTCCATAGCAAGACACACGGATGTCCCACTCACCTGGTTGGACAAGAAGAAAGACACTAGTAGCTGCCTATTCTGTGCTAGGATTCATCAGATCACACATGCTCTCAGGTCTCTCAACAACAAGTATCATTATGACTCTGTCATATTTCCTGTTGGAGTGAATGACCTGAGACATACCTCACAGGACTATATGAAGAGAGGGTTCTACCTGACATAGTCGAAACCACACAACACCGACAACCACATCACCGACACCACATATTCGACAGTCCATAAACACGAAACCACACATAACCGACAACGAAATAACCGACGGTACACAAACACGAAACCCCATACACTGCACACACCACAATAACAATTAAAACAAAACACATCCCCATTCCACAAACCACACACACAACACAAGCACACCAAAATCCTTACAAGCCCACACTAAACCTTACCCTAACCCTAAGGTCCGTCACTATCGCACACTTACCTACCCGCTCCCTAACCCTAACTCACTTAACCCGCCCTATCGCTCCCTAACCCTAACTCACTTAACCCACCCCTATCGCTCCTAACCCTAACTCACTTAACCCACCCCTATCGCTCCCTAACCCTAACTCACTTAACCCACCCCTATCGCCCTAACCCTAACTCACTTAACCCACCCCTATCCCCACAGACCGTCAATCTCCACACTTACCTGCCTCGCACCCTAACGTCCGTCACTACCGCATACTCACACAGCCTTTCCCCATGTCGGCATCCTCGGCGTTGGTGTTGTCATCCGTCGTGTCGGTCTTCTGCATTGTCGATGTTCTGCCACTCGCGATTCGCGTCGGTCTTCTTCACTTTCGATCTTCTGGAGCTCCGGATTCCGATGTCGGTCTTCTGCGCTGTCGACGAAGTCAGGTAGAACCGAAGAGAGACATGATCAAGCTCTCTGAGAATGTGTCCCAGGCAGGTATGTCCCTAGCCTTGAGCAACATACTACCCTCACCTAGAATGATTCCACAGTATAAACAAAAATGATTGATTTCAATAATTGGCTTAGTTTTTAGTGTCATTCAAAGGGGATCCAGTTTCTGTCAGCCTGGGAGGTCATGGTCGACAAACCTCGACACTTTGCAAGAGACGGTTTGCACCTGGCACCACTAGGCTTTCAGCTGCTGGCAAAGGCTCTTGTCTCCCCCATACTACCTTTTTTAAGCAAGGTCTTGAAAACAAACTTACCAATGTGAAATTTGCCAACCATAACAAAACAAGGGTTATGCTGCTAAACATTAGGAGTGTATACCAAAAACTGCACACCCTGGAAGCACTTCTATCACTGGAATATGTAGATTTTTTATGGAGTCACAGAAACCTGGTTCAAGACCTCAGAGATTACCCCAGCCTTGCAAGGCTACAATGCCTTCCATACTTTCAGACTGCAAAACAAATGTGTGAGAACCAAAGAAGGTGGTGTTTCCATCTATATTAGAGATCAATTCACCTCCCGTCTAGTTAGACTGGACAACTCCATGAAGTCACTCCAAGTTCAGGTTACTGTGTCTAAGACCCCATTCAAGTCATAGCTAGTTATAGATCCTCCTCCATGGGTCATGATGCACATGAAGCCTACTTGACCAAACTGGAGTCAATCCAAATATTGCTGAACATTCTGGTTATGGTGGGTTTCAATTATCCCACTATCAACTAGGAAACCTATTCTAGCCCAAACTCACTAGCGCAAAAGTTCCGTGACTTTGTTAACTCAAATGCCATGGAACAATTTTTTCAAACCCTGACAAGAGGAACAAATATACTAGATCTGATCCTCACTAACATGTCAAACAGATGCACTGCCACAATATCAGACACTCATTAGTTAAATCTAACCACAAATCAGTCATCTTCAAGCTGGCCCTAACACCAGAACTCACAAGGGACAAAGTCAGACTGAATAACTTCACCAAAGCAAACTATACCTTCCTAGAGGTAGGTATAAATGCATTCCAAGCCCCATCCCCAGCTGGAAGTGCAAACTATACTGAAGCTTATACTAAAGCCCTGTACAATCACTTGCATTAGTGTATAGACTCAGCTGTTCCAGAGAGAATCAAAGCCAGAGCCCCAAGTAAAAACAAGCCACCCTGATGGACATCCAGCATCAACAAACTTTACAACAAATGCAAAACATTGCTGACCAAGAAAACCAAGGCAAGGTCTCAACAATGGAAAAGCCCCCTCCTCAGCCTCAACAGGCAAATAAGACAATATGCCAAATCCTCTAAGGGCATTTTTGAAAAAAAAACCTAGCTAGCACAACCAAGAATACCCATAAAGCCATTTACAGCTACGTAAGTAGCCTAAAAGGTAGGACCCAACCATATGCTGAACATGTGACTCACAGTATCATACACACTGACTCCACAGAGATAACAAACCTGCTAGCAGATAGCTAGATTGGGTGAAATGTTCACCCCCTTATCCTCTCTAAACTTATCACAACCCTTCCCCCAACTACCTCCCGCACCCTACATATATGAAGAGCATAATTAATTATTAATGTAATATATTTTGCTGCATTTCCTAAACCATGACATTCTGGGCCATAGTCAAAACTGAGACTATTATTTTGGCCTGATCAGTTAAGATCAATTAGCACCAACACGAATGCCACAGTGTTACTCCATTGCAACTTCTTGAGACAGCACAAGTTATTCACAGACATATTCTTTGTCACAAAGGCATAAGAAGTTTTGAAAGGATGCCAGAATTCTGGGATGAAAGAAAAAGCTATGTAAGATATCAATACAAATATGACATAAAATAAACAGTGGAAAAGTTTTAACATAACGTATCTATGAATCAAGAACTAGCAAAGCTGTAATTTAGTTTCTAATGGGAGGTCAAAGGATGTAACATTTTCAGACTGGTGCCAGTCCACATGGTCAGGATGTTTACTAGTCATTGCAAAAAGACTTACATCCATTGTGGAAGTTAAGTGGTAACAATGTAGCAAAAGTAACTGGCTAGGCTGATACAGACTTCAGATAACTTGGGCATTGTGTAGCTGAAGGCTTTCCTGACTGAGAATAACGCTGGCTAAGAAAATCCAGTAACAGGACACTACTGGGGAAGAGTTTTCAGCAGGTCTGACAATGTGCTAGTATGCATTAATATCTCCAAACAGCCTGAGAAATGATGATCTATCTGAGATATGCTATATCAAAATTATAAAAAAAAAATTTAAATTAGAGTAAACTTTTCCAAGACAGCAGCAATTATGTTGGTGCCAAAAAACAATAATGGTGCTTCTGCTGGGTACAGTGTATTTAATTGTTTGCTTATTTATCAGTTATTTGATAACAGATTGAATGAGGTGATCATTGGAGCACTCTTTTCAATCACATCCTGAGCTCAGAGTCAATGCAGTATGGTAACAAAAAAGCAAAGATACAGCATGAGAAAACAGTTATGTAATGCATGATATTAGAACAATTTGAGCATATTAGCTTAGCTACAAACTCGAAAACAGCAGAGCTAAACATTCTCTGGTCCTTCCCTTACTCCGGGCATTTGTCACAGGAGAGACACCTCCCCAGAAGGCACAAGGCAAAATAAAATAAACGCAATAACTGTTGACAGAAAATCACTGTCCTGCTAGAATGATCTTCAAGACTTGTTAAGTCCAAAAAGCCCACCACACACACACACATAGTTTATGTGTAACAACTTTGGGCATGATCCAAAAAAAAAAAAAAGTACATCCGTAACAATATTGTTTTAATTGCTTTCTTGGCTACATATTTTGGAATATAATCTAACTCACATTATAAAGCATATCTGGGGCTAAGTCAAAATTCCATGGCACAAAACTATCTAAAGTGATATATTACAGGCATAAGAGAAGAAAAAAAGTAAGTGGTGCAGAAAAATAATATATTTGTTTAAATTCTGCTTTGGGGTAGACCTTCCTTTCAAGTGAAGAGTCAAAAATGCAGTTTTATTTAAGACACGCTGGTCAGTAATAAGATCACAAAAAGAAAAAACAAAATGTTTGTCTGTTGCCTGTGTTGCTAGTCCTGTATTTCTTACCAAGCTTTCCCACTGAGACAGACTTCTAACATTACTGTAAGCCTCAGAATTATTAATGTGCCAAGTTCCTCCACATGCCGCGCTGTGGTGGGTACCAGAACACATAGCTCTGCCCCTGGATTCATAAGAGGGTCCAGATTCACTGACATTTGACAGCAGTGTAAAGGGAATAAAACAGCTTCATCTCTGATGACATTTTCCATCTCTCCATAACTGGGCCAATACATGTTCTTCTCCAGGTGTTGACAGATGCAAACACAGAGGAAAAAAACAAAAAAAAACAACACAAAACATGACCAAACAGAAAAGCCTAAATATGCGTTTTCCTGAAAAATGTTTTTGCAAAAAAGAAGCTGCCTTGCATCCCTCATACCCACATGTAAATACACCGCATTCTAACTCTGAGGTTGCATAACTTGGAAATAAAGAAAATACTTGATTTCTGTGTAAAACCTAAGTATTTCTTCTGTCTCTCTGGCTGTGTGACCTCAGAGCAGAATATATGTGTGCCTGCAGTGAGTGACACAGACAGATTCCCACGAGTGGTGGAGGCTGATTTCACCAAAAAAATTAATTTAGATGTTTTTATTTTTCATACAGGAGGTTCAGCTGTACCATTTACAGCAGATCACGCACCTGGGCCTTTCTGAAAAACCACTACCAGTGTGCTGAAAAGGAGTTAAGCCTGTGATTAAAAAAAAAAAAAAAACAGCTCAGGTTCCATCCTGGCTATGAAGCAGTTGATCAAAGCTTTGTCATTCTGTGGATATTGCAGGGGTTGTAGAAGTTTGGCAATCCTGTCTACTTGTTTTTTTTTTACCTGGAAAAGGCATATCATGGCAGATATTACAACAGTATGGAGTACAATGGTTCCTGCTATGTGCCATTCAGTCCTTGTATTTGCACAGTGAAGGCTATGGTGACATATTTTATTTTTCCTTTCTTTGTTCCCTCACCCAGGATCTTGGCCAATTGCTCCCCTACCTTTACCCAATTAGGCCATTCATTCCAACTCAACAGTTGGGCATTCATGAGCTGGAGAGAGCTGTGTAGCCCATTCATTCCTGCCCATAAATCCCATCAGTTCTCCATATGTCAATGGGAGTTGGGTGTTAGGAATGACCAGCTTGCTGGTGGTGGGGAGTGACCTACCTTTCCCTGTGGGAGCTCCCGCTCTCCCTCTCGGCAGCTCCTCAAATCCCAGAATTGCTGCAAACTAAAGGGATGCAACCTTTTGCATTCTATTTTCTCTTCAGCTATTGAGTGTAACTGTACTATCACAGTAGAATCTTGCCTCACTCAAAACTTCACTTGGTGGACCCCTCATGCTGCCCCCCTACTTCCAGGATGGGTGAGATGGTAGCATCCACTCACTCCCATCTTTCCCAGTCAGTTTTTACAGGCATATGAGGTAATAATCGAACATGAATCACTTGTGATGTAGTCAGGACCATGGAGATGGCTTGCTGTGAACCACATTTTTGGCATTAAGGTGAATACACTGAAGGTGGATGTAGGACTCTGCCAAGGATGTGCCTTCTCTCCCTTACTATTTGTGATTTTTGCAGAGAGGATGTTAATGTGCATTTGAGGTTTGCAGAGTATCTAGTTTGGGGATGTGAGTGCCTTACCCTTGTTCTTTATGAATGTGGGCTTCCTCTTGGCCTCAAATGACTGTGATTTCCAGTGCTGACTGGAGTGACTTACTGCTAAGTGTGAAGCAGCTGAAATGAGTCTCAGAACCTCTAAATCAGAGATCAGGTTCTTTACAAGGAAAGAGTGGATAGACCTCATGGGGGGACAGCTACCTCAAAAGAGGTGTAAAAGTGTCTTATTCACAAGTGAGAGTAGAGTTGATGAGCACATGGGCCAGTAGATGTGTGCTGTGGTGACAGTACTGTTTTATCAGAACAATGTGGTTAAGCAAAGATGAGTCCTCTGACAAGTTACCACTCATTCTGCATCACAACTGTAAACAATGATCACAAGCTTTGGGAATAACTGAAAGGATGATATGGATACACACATTAAAAATGAGGTGCCTTCATAGGGTTGCCAGTCAGACTCTCCACTGAACAGTGAGGAATTTAGCATTCTGAGAAGATCCTGAAGTGCAGCTACTGCCCCTCTGGTTAAAGAGGAATCAGTGGACGTGTTGTGGGCACCTAGTGAGGATGTCTTGTGGACACCACCCTACTGGGTGAATGAGCTATGGCAGAACCAGGGCAGCAACAAACTTCTCCTACTCTTTTTGTGATAAGTGCCATGGGATCTTTTACATCCACCCAAGCTACCACTTACTCAGACAGATGGGGCCTCAGCTTAGCATCTCATCTGAAAGAAGACACTCTCAGGAGGGTTATACAACATAATTCTACACAGCAGTGGCAGTATTAGAAAATTAATGCAAGTACCCGCGGTGAGACTAAAACCCACAGCCTTCTGATCTTCCAGCACCAAAGGCAAGTTTGCTACCTTTTTAACCATTGGTACTGCCTTTATCTCACATAAAAGTACACAGGGGTGTAAACTATATTCCACGGCCACTGAGACCTCATCACCTAATGTCTGAATGTTCTAGCAGGGATGATATTTCTCCATAACACACACTGGAGCATTCAATATCACAGCATCAGAGAACCATAAAAATGAAGGCTTCATTTAAATATTAATTTAAACATCAACATAAGCTTATCTAACGTGATAGAAAACAACGTTGTCATGAAAACATTACCCATGCACAGCTCCTACTGTCTTCGAACTGGCAAAGTCAAGTCAAGTCAAAGAAAACCTTTTTGTCATTCAGAACTACACAGCAGTGTAGCTGAACGAAAATTACAATGCTTTATTCTCAATGCAGGAAACAGTTGCACATACAGACAGAGAAAAATTAATAAAATATCACAGTAGAATGTTAATAAGTAGCAATTAGTAAGTAAAGTACGACAACAGTGACCCACGCCCATCCCAGAACAGGAGACAAGGATCAACATGAAGGTAATATTGTCAAAGTAAAACTGAAAAAATAGCAGCATATCTATGAATTCACTGAATTATTGCACAGTTTGTAGACTGCACTTTACAGTCCTTCAGTGTGTAGGTGAGTCACCTTTGTATTGTACTTGGTTATTACACATCCATAAAATAAGCCACTTGATAGGCTAGTTATGTAACAGACATCATGGTTCATTTTTCCAAAGAGTTGGAGAGCAGAAAGAAAGTCTAACAAAGAGTGGAAAGAAAGTTTAACGGAGAGTGGCAAGTTCATAAAGTTAAAAAAAATTAAGATGACTTCATTTCTAGTCATGTGATCAGTAGGCAACCTGCAGTTCTGCATATTCAATGATTATACAACATATAAAAAGAAAAACAACAATCAAAACTAGTTTGAATTCCATAGTAGGGATGATACCTTTCAGGAATAGGAATTATGGTTTAGATAAATGCCAGCTTGACCTGAATATGTCATTCATCAGTCTTCACCAATGAAGCAAATCCAAGCAATCTGGAGAGAATCTCTTCATAACTCCCACTATTGCAAGGTATAATTCCTGTATTAAGGCATATACCCTATCGTGCCGAGAGTTCTGCCATTTTGAACACAAACAGATCACAGATTAAAACCTGATACTTTTTGGGCTCCTCTCTAGGTCTTCACACAATGGCTCCTCTACCTGCACCTAATTGGCCTATTCAATGCTGGGAAGTTGGACCTGGGCATTCCCATTGGCCTCTTCATGCTGGGAGGCTGGAGATGGGCATTCCCATTGGCCTATTCATGCTAGGAGGTTAGAGCCATGCATCCCCACTGGCCTATTCATGCTGTGAGGCTGAAGCCGGGCATTCCCATTGGCTTATTAATGCTAGGATGCTGGAGCCAGGCATTCCCAGGCTAGGCAAGAACCTTGTAGCCCATTTACTCTTGCCTGGGAATCCCAGCTGTCCATTTGTTCCATTGTAAGAGCTGGACAGTAGGCAGCTGGCCAGCTTGCTGGTCTTGTAGGATGGTCTGCCCTCCTCATCTGGAAGTACACCCCATCCCCTTGGCAGCTCCTCTGAGCTCCACTACTGCAGGTAAGTGTGCCTCCACATATCAAGTTCCTCTTGAGTTCTAGTGCAACTTCACTTTGACAGAGCAGGCTCCTCTGGTTCAGACTCCACTGAGTGTAGCATATGGTGACCCCACTAGGTGCCACACTTGTACTGAGCCAGATCTAAGTTCATTTCTGTGGAATGAATGAGACAGCAGCAGTGGTTCAATCCTATTATCTCTCCAGCCACTCAGCCACTAATCCATCTGGGTCACCTACAGAAAACATAACAGTTATGATTAGCATTTCATTACTGTGATCACAAATGGAAAACATGACAGTTTTGATAAGAGAAATAAATACATTTTTTTTATCACCAGCAGAAAACATGGCCATTTTGATAAATATTTCATTTGTTTCTCTTATTCATGAATTTCATTTTATAGTTGAGAAGGCATCGATTTTTGTTTTCTACTGATTCCCATTACTGCACTATAGTCCTATGATGTTCATATGGAAATGATCCAAAGGGTAGAATAATATTTCAAGAACAGAAACTTGTTCACAAAGGACTCATGTAGGAGGGGAAAGGATAAGGTACTTCTATGAGTGCCAGGGTGCACAGATTTTCTAACACAACTGAGCAGTTTCAACTCTCGTATCTGGCATGCTAATAAGAGCCTTGTGGTTGATGTCTGAAAAAATGTATGTCAGATAAACTCTGCGAAAGATAAAAGTACCCAGTTTTGTTCCTTGTTATTGAGCCTCGTACAGCCCACCACGTCACATATTACACATCACTTGGGCAGGGATTCAAACAATGAGCTCATTTATTGCTTGAACATGAACAGAACATGATGATTTCATGTCACTATCTGTGTTCAAGGCTATTCATTAAATTAGTATATTGAAGTCACCAGAATAATTCATTTTAAGTATATGTTAATAAGCTGATACAAAATTAAAAATGCACTTTCTTCTGTTTTAATATTCTGAGCAGTACTTTTTTAGCATTTTTTTCATGAAACCAGCTATATGAAAGTTTTTAACTGTCACCTATCACTATAGACTTTGCTTGTGTAAAAAAAGTCAAAGAAATCTTGAATTCCCCCTTGTGTGTGGCTGTGACTCAAATCCTGAATAAGTCAAAGAAATCTGGAATCCAGACAACACCCCCCCCCAAAAAAAAAAGAAAAACAAGAAAGAAAAAAGTAATGAGCAGAGTACCGACATTTAAAGTAACTGGAAATATTTTTCTGTATCTATTTTTTTTTTTGTGCAACTCATTTCGAGATATATTAACATTTTTTAGATCTGAAATGTATAATACTACTTTACAAACAGCTGCAGTTAGCACTGACGTTCTGTTCCACTCCTCAAGATGCTGTCAGGTTTCCAAGAAAATACAACTCCTTTGCTGTTACCAGCAAAAATCTGCAGTTCCAGAATTTTATGTTACTTCATGTGATTATTACAAAGAGGGAAAAGGTTGTACCTCCTTGGATTGTTTGTGTTTTCTAATACTGAGTCTCTCTTATTGTGAAATATAATTAGCATTTTATAACATGTCAGACTGAGACATGGCAGTACTTTTTTAAAAGGCAGTTAGTCATTTGTAGATAAGACAAGAGTTATTTTATCTAGTATAATGATATGAGAAACACAGAATGACAGAGAATATCTGGTATCTGCAGCTAGTCAATGAGAATAATATGCTAGAGAAAATGTACATAAATATATCATCATATAAGGGACAAGCTTTGAGAATCCTTCTTACTCCATGATATGATATGCACGGCTCAAAACCTACCCTCACACAGTGACTTGAATTTTCACTTGCAAGTACTGGACCAGCTTTTCAATATCCCTGGCAGTTTCAAGGATGTTTTCTACCATATTTGTCCAAAGCAGACAACTAATGTAAACTTACACCACCACAGTACAGAACGTTGTATGTTAACTTAGTATGGATTTGAACCTAGGACACCTAGAACACTATTCTGATTACATTAACACCTGCACCAGTGATGAAGGTGAACATCCATATATGTTTCACCAGCATATTGTATTCCATACAGTTTAAGTTTTAGGTCTACAAAAGGCATTTATTTCTGTTTTTGCTCTTAGTTTATAAATACGCTCCACCATTGTTTTTGAACTGCAGTGTGGATGCAAGAATGAACTGAATGTGTATCTAAGAAATAAGATTTTGTCCACAGATGACCTTGTTACAGTCACGTCAACGGTTCATCTGGTACAACATTTAGAGCAACATTCTGTGTTAAGGTCCAAGCCAACGTATTCTTTCTCTACTATGTTTTTGTTTTAACTATGCGTGCCACTATATTTCCGTATGAGTGTTATAAATAATATTTCAGTACTCAGTTGAGTTTTGCATAGAAAGATGAGGAGTCTGGTCATGGGACACAACCACTCTAGCTGTCTCATAATATAGCAGCTGCTGCTAGTTGCAGTCTGTGCTTAACTAACTGACCGACACACTGCTTTCTCACATGTATCCCCAGGGCATAGATTATTCCAGCAAAAGATTTTCTATTCCTGGTATGCAGTTTTGTACATTTTCATTTTTGCTCCTGCTGAAATGCTCTGCAGCTTGGATTAACTGGGTTCGGCTCCTCTGTGGTTGTAACGGACACAGAATGCCACCACCAGGGTACTAATGGGACAAATCAATATGTTCATACACATACCAATCAATATGTTTATATACGCAGCATTCTTTATGGTCTGCACTGGTTACCAGTTCTATGGAAGACCACTTTAAATGTCTTACGTACCCAGAGCCATTCTAACAAGGGAATGTCAGACCTTACTGCCTTACGCAGTCACTCAGCTCAGGGAATAAGAGATTATTAAAAGTACTGCAGTATGTCCTGCTCTCACCAAGTGCAACTTGATGCATCAGCAGATAAAGGGCTATCATACTTAGCACTTTGACATCCATTATAAAGTTTTATTTAATTCATCAGACTTGTGTGACTATCTGTTCATAGGTCCATAGATTAGTACTAGGCGAACTGCCCTTGTGGGCCATTTTAAGCCTAGTCAATTACTCCCTGTGAGAATCAAACCCTGTACCTTGTGTTTGTAAGGCAAACACCTTAATTATTATGCCAACCTCCCCTAAGTTGCACCCATCTAGTTAGTATATTAAATTTCTAGGGATGTTGTGGCAGAGCTTTCTACATAAAAGGAATTTTTATTTTTTTATTTTTTTGTGATTGTAAATGTAAGCTCTAGGCTTGTGAGCCCAAGGCCGGGGCCCATACTAAGCATGTACTGGTATCATATTATACAGCCGGAGGTGTGGATGCTGCCAGGTCCTTGTAAACTCTGAGGGTCTACATGCTCTGTGATGTAATTTATGCCTTTATTTTGAAAGATAATGATTAACTTTTTTTTTTTTACTGCTACTTTGAAGAAGTATGTGTGCCAGGCAATACTGTATGTACACACAGAAAAAAAAAACTGTGATATTATTACACACATACACGCGCACACAGACACAGACACATACACACACACACGCACACACAGACACAGACACACATGCACACACACACACACGCACGCACATGCACACACACAGCCACACGCATACACGCACACATTCACACACGCACACAGACACACACACACACAAGCACACAAACAAGTGCACATACACACACGCACACAGACACACATAGACGTACACACGCACACACGCACACACATACGCACACACACACACGCTCGCACACACACACGCTCACACACACACACACACACACACACACACACACACACGTATAGCATGCACGCCCACATGCAAGTAGAAGGCTCGTCAGTTCAGCTACAAAATGTCTTTGGGATTTGGGTGGAAACTACATCCTCAGCAAAACCCACACTGATATGAGGCTGGTGTTCAGATGCTGTGCAGAAGGCACTCCTGAATTAATACTGTAAATAGAATCCATCTTGTTGCAACTTGACCTGACCAAGCAAAAATCACATTTTGTCAGAGAAGCCACTGCTCACATAAAAATGAAACAGATGAACAAGTAAAACCTACAAATAGTCCTTAAAATATACTCAAAACGTTATGCACTATAACTGTGTCTATCATGACATTTTCAGGGTTTATACGTCTTGCGATGTGTAACGATAATTTTGACCACTTGAACTTCATTCAACATCAAAATCATTCTGATACTGGAAAATAAATAAATAAATAAACAAACAAAAAAGAAGTAAAAACTAGTACATTCAAATTACTAAATGGATGCAAAAGTACTAAATAGAGGTTTTAGCTGTATACTGTCTGTGACAGTGATAAGTGAATGATACAGCACCACAGACCATCGTGTTCCATGCAGCACTGACACCTAACATTTTCATCCAGTTCTTCACTTGTGCTGTACTGCCAGTTCAGGAGCCATTCTTCAGTTTATTGGTTCATTTCCTTACTTGTACTGGTGCATGTTGCACAATTAACAAATTTCTAAATTAATATTTTAGGTGATGATTCTTAAAATGTCCACAGTATACCAAGCACATGCAACTCTACAACGTTAGTAAGAAAACATGAGCTGCCCTGCTTTGGATCACGTGTTTATTTATCAGAAAAAAAAGCCAAATTATCTGAACTGAATTGTGGAAAAAAAGGACAACAGAGGTTGTCATGCATAAAAAAGAAGGCAAAATAAATATCCAGAACTAAACCTTGCAAAGGTGAAGAGGCTGTAGTAATGAATATAGTCCAAGTGTTTTATGTTTTTTATCCTATTACAGTGTTGGAAGAATCTAGTGTTCATAGCTGTGCTTCTGACGATGATTTCATTAATGTACCCTGACTGTGAATGTACCATAACTGACAGTCTTAGGACACCAAAATCTGCAGAGAGCAGCCTCTCTGTAATGACACAAAATTGTATATCACATAGGAACTGTTTTAATTTGTGGTTCTTACTGCAGGTTCACTGTTCCACAAACTGGCATGCGTGTTCATAACAGAGATTTGTCTGACATGTTTTTAAGCCCAGGCATAGAGTACAATCATATTTCCATTTTTGAAAGGGTCTGCTTTTACAATGCAGTGAAAATACAAGACTATAACACTTTCATTTTGACTGTTTGCACACTTACGCAGTATTTCAGTAGACTTGATTATCTGAGATCTTTACTGTTATATGGGGTCCATCAAGCTCTTGGCTTTAACATCGCTTCTATTACTTTTTAAATCAGTCACAGTAATGTTCATAGGTTCATAGGAGGTTACTAGACTACTAGCCCTAGAGCCTTTACAAGCCTGGTCATGTTAATCCCAAGTATCCTCATTTGTATTAGTTACAGAGGTTTTTCTGCCTTATTTGGAGGGAGGCATTGGCAAACCTTTGTCTTACTCTGCTAATCTGGTTTACATGTCTGCATGAGTCACATACACATTTCATTCTTAGTTTCAGAGTCAGACAATAAGGAATTTATGCAACAATAAAGCAAATGAAAGGTCTCTGCAGCACAGAAGCAGTCTAGCAAAGTCGATAAGGTGCTGAAGACCTGGGTCTGAATACATTCTGTTATCAACATGTATTATGTGTGAATCTCATCTCTGTGTATAGCTTCCTAACATGTCTTCATGTAATTTGTGATCACCTCACACAAATGCAGTCACAAATGAAATGTGAACAGCATTCTACAATAAAAAATATTACTTATGAAAAGCATTTTCACAAGCAGATAAGTGCATCTGCACTCCTCAAAACCCATATTAATATGACCATCATGAAAAAGAGTTAAACCCTATTTTAGTAAAACAAGGCTAGCTACAAGTCACCCTCCATGAGCTATGAGGCACAAGAAGCTTACTTGTCTAAACTAGAGTCTGTCCAAATAGAACCAAACACTCTAGTCATGAGGGATTTCAGTTATCCTACCATTAAGTGGGAGACCTAGTCTAGCCCAAACTCACTTGCGCAAAAGTTCCTTGACTTTGTTAACTCAAACATCCTGGAGGAAATTGTGCAAACCCCAACAAGAGGAAGAAACATTCTGGGTATGGTCCTCACCAACATGAGAAGCAGATGTGAAGCTGCTAATGTTTGACCTGCATTAGTTAAATCTGATCACAAGTCATTCTCCTTCCAACTGGTACCAACACCAGAACCTGCAGAAGGCATACTCAGACTCAAAAACTTTACAAAAAGCAGACTTCTTCCTCTTAAGGGTAGGCATAAATGAATTCCAAGTTCCCATAGAGGGCACTGGTAACTACACCAAAGAATACACTCAAGCCCTATACAATCACTTGTATAAGTGTATTCACTCTGCTGTTCCAGAGAGAAAAAAAGCTAGAACCCCCAGAAAAAGAAAGCCACCTTGATGGACATCCAATATCAATAAACTTTGCAACAGACATAAGAAGCCGTTGTCCACGAAAACTAAATGTAGGCCACAACAATGAAAAAGTACACTGCTCAGTAAAAAAATAGACAAATAAAACAGCCTGTCAAATCCTCTAAGGCAAACTTCAAAAAGAATTTAGCAATATCAGCTACAGACAACCATAAGGTCTTCTATAGCTACATTTATGGCCTAAAAGCCAGGAGTCAGGTGTGTACTGAAATAGTGGCTAATGATATCACACACACTGATCCTGAGGAGATAGCCAATATGCTAGCTGACAGATTTGGTGAAAACGTTTCTGCCTATCCCCCCAATAACTTCACAGCCTTACCCCAAATGTCCCTCCCAGAAGAGCAAGTCATTAAGGCTTTATCCAAAGCTAAAAATACAGCCTCTGCGGGACCAGATAGCATTCCAGGTTGTCTTCTTAATAAACTAAAATATGAACTAGCAACATGTTTGTGTACCCTATTCAACAAATGTTTAACAACAGGCTATGTTCCTTGTGATGTCCCCACTCTGGGACAGTAATCAAGGAGCCTGAATCCTCACCACTGGCACTGGAGAGGGATGTTTACTTGTAACAAAATGGACACACCCAGTATTTCCAGATACAGCTCTCTGCATCAAGCACAATTTCTCTTAAGAGCACACAGGGAATGCACTCAGTCCGGGGTCTGCATTTTTCTATCTGTTTCCCTCTAGGTCCCCAGTACGACTCCCCACTGCCACAGCTAGAAAGTTGAGACTTCAGTCCAGTGTCCAAGCCAAGTTCTCCACCACTCTCTCTGTGAAACCAGTGCTTTGTGTCCCTGCTCCAAGCAGCTGACACACATGCACTCTTTCAGATTTGATTTTCTCACACACACACACACACACACACACACACACACCTGGGAAAGGCTGGCACAGATTTACTTGCTATGTCCCCTTCTGCCCAGTCTATAAAGTAGTTACACTGCCACCAGACACTCCAAAGCCAGCTACTCCGAAGCTCGTGAAATTAATATTAATACAAATGGTAGTTTGACCAACAGCAATGCTTTCAGGAGCGGCCAGAACTATCAATATATATATATATATATTAACTCTGACTTCACACAATCCCCAGGGAAGGGGCATATTCCTCAAGTATTTAGATGTTCTACAGTTAGCTAATTGTGTGTCAGTTAAAAGAGTTGTGTTATTCATAGTAAATTAAATAAAATGCTTTTGTTTTGCAAACTACTTCTCTATTCCCTGCATCTACATCACAACACGTACAAATGGCTGTCATAGCTCAAGTGCTGGCATTGCCATTATAATCCCCCATGAATGGTCATTAAAACTGCCCAGTATAAAGTAGTGAAAAATATAAAATGTTACACTTAAATTATTCTCTGACTGTGGTTTATAAGTCAGAAGGTATACAAGTTGTTGTCCCAATTAATCTATTGGGGTTATTAGTATAGATTCCCCTAAAGGGTGATTAAAAATTAAACAGTGTAAAAGGAATAAAATGTATAAAATATTTTAATTATACAAACTAGTCCCTAGTTTGCAGTACATCAGTCACAAAAGGCAATGTGTCTGTCATATCTCATATGCTATGGTTGCCAATCTAAATAACCCTAAAAAAGTGTTTTAAAAGAACATAGTATGAAGGAGTGAAAATATAAAATGTTTTGGGGTTTCTCTACATGTTGCCAAGTTTTTCCTTGACATCAAGTACCCAATAAAAAAACCTGGAAGCTATAAACTAGTTCCCTATTTGCAGTATATGAATAACAGGCGTGTCCACAAGCCTGCCACATTTCTCCACATCTATTTACCATGTTGCAGTTTGATTTATCTGAATGGAAATTAAAAAAATACACAGCATAAAGGAATAAAATAGAGAGGATAGATAGATAGATAGATAGATAGATAGATAGATAGATAGATAGATAGATAGAGATAAAGATATAGATATATTTAGTTACACGAACTAGTTCACTGTTTGCAATACATAAATAGCAGGTATGTCCACACAGTTGCCATAGCTCTTTGGTCATATAATCTAATCCTGGTATATTTTACATGTACTGATAATTAATCATATAATCTAAGGCTGGTATATTTTACATGTACTGATAACTGATCATATATTCCAAGGCTGGTATATTTTAGATGTACTGATAATTGATCATATAATCTAAGGTTGATGTATTTTACATGTACTGATAACTGATCATATAATTTCCCTGAATGATGATTAAAATATTCAGAGTATAAAGGAATATTTTTCCCTAATTCTCCAAAATACTGGTTTAGTGAGTCAGAGAGCTGCATAATGCTAGTGGTTGTCATATAACATGAGATCAGCACTAACGTCTCTGCAAGGCAGTGATTACAGGGCTTTTACAATTTATCTAGTCATTTTTGCTACAGTGAGTCTGTATCAGTGGCCTAAGAAACAGATTTGTGCTTAGAAACCAAAATATTTAGGAACTGAATTAAAGTATTTTTATCTTTAAGCCATCAGGTGAATAAAAAATATAAAGCTTTATATTAATGGCAAGTATACGGCATGGTGTCTCACATGCTTTTTTATTATATTCCAGTTCAATGTTCCATTAAATGATCTGCAAAATAATCAGATGCTGAAAAGGGTAATTTACTCTTGTACCATTTGAATAAAAATGCATCTTACAACGTGTAAGTCTATTTTACATTTTTGGAACACACCCTCATTGGGTCTGTATTACGTTGTCGAATCCCGGTAATGTCGAACACCAGAAGACCGATACGTAAAGCGCGAACGATGGTAATGGCAAACATACAAAAGCGCGAAACACGAAATGTCAAAATGTGATGGTTGGCCCATCTGTGGTATAGCTCCGTAAGGTAAGTGTGCGATAGTTACAGACCTTAGGGTTAGGGTGCGGGTTAAGGTAAGTGCATAGATAGGTATGTACGGTTTAGTGTACGGTTAGAAGTAGGGTTTTGTTAACTGTATGTGTGTGGATTATTTGTTTTGTTTGGGTATATGTCTGTAGGGTAAGTGTGCGATAGTCACGGACCTTAGAGTTAGGATGCGGGTTAAGGTAGGTGCATAGATAGTAATGTATGTAAGGTTTAGTATAGTGTTAGAAGTAGGGTTTGTTTTGTGTATGTATGTGTTTTATTTATTATGTTTCGGAATGTAGTATGTAGCGCACAGTGGTGTTGGCCGACTATGATAGTTCGAGATTTGAAAAGTCATGGTTTAGGGGGTTCAACGTATTAGCAGTTCGGGCTTTGTGTGTCGGTGTTGTGGTGTTCAATGTTATCAGAATTCAATAATGTAATATAGACCCCCCTCATCACATGGAAGTGTGTGTGTGTGTGTGTGTATGGAGTGGGTGACCATTTCAAATGGGTAATGGAGACTGAATGGCCATAAGAATAGACTTCCATATATTAAGTCTGAGATGGCATTTCCCCAAATATTCCCTTTTCTTCAAGATATGGTGATCTTGGAGTTGGTAAATATAAGTTTGGGGGGCCCTCCCACCAAAAAGGAGTTTTAAGAAGAGTGATTTTCCACATTTGCTCTTCTCCTGTGTTTTCTGTCTTTTTTTTCCAGCTTTTCAGCACTTGGCATTTCAAATGCCGAAATTTCAATCTTGAGCCTTGTGTGTGTATGTATATATGTATGCATGTCTGTTTGTGCTATTGAGATCTGTCATGCTCTTCTGCTGTTTTTTTTTCTGCAAACATATGCACATTTTTCAAAAGTGTGTGATTTTCTTAAAAGATCGTCATCAAAGTCAGACTTAAGAGATTGTAAAATTCACAGGGAAGGCGCAATTTGTTAAGTATACCTTTTTCTCTGAATTATATAATAGTGATTCATATAACTGATCATATAATCTAAGGCTGGTGTATTTTACATGTACTGATAACTGATCATATAATCTAAGGCCAGTATATTTTACATGTACTGATAACTGATCATATATTCTAAGGCTGGCATATTTTACATGTACTGATAACTGATCATATATTCTAAGGCTGGTATATTTTACATGTATTAATAATTGATCATATAATCTAAGGCTGGTATATTTTACATGTACTGATAACTTGTCATATAATCTAAGGCTGATATATTTTACATGTACTAATTGATTATATAATCTAAGGCTGGTATATTTTACATGTACTGATAACTGATCATATATTCTAAGGCTGGTATATTTTAGATGTACTGATAATTGATCATATATTCTAAGGCTGATATATTTTACATGTACTGATAACTGATCATATATTCTAAGGCTGGTATATTTTATACGTACTGATAATTGATCATATAATCTAAGACTTAAATTTGTTACTTTGTCCAAATTGCTGTGGAGCCTTTCTCCCCGGGCCTCAAGTGAAAATGGGTTTCAGACCCAGTGGACTTTCCTAATCAACAAATCTCAATAAATAAATAAATAAGTCTGGTATATTTTATATGTACAGATAACTGATCATATAATCTAAGACTTGTATATTTTACATGTACTGATAACTTATCATATATTCTAAGGCTGGTATATTTTAGATTTGCTGCTCGGCTAGTGATTTATCATACAGTCTGGCAAAAAAATTTCTCATAAAATGAAGGTATCACTACTACTTCTGATTTTAAAGAGAGTGTTCATAGTGTAAATAGGGAAATTAAGGTACGTGTTTATAAATATATATATATATATATATATATATATATTGTATATTCATTTATAAAAAAATTCTACTGGTAGCACTTAGATATGTGTATTGTATGGTATATTTTAGATGAGAGTTACCTGTGCAGGCAGTGGGTGAATTCTCTCAAAGGTAATTAAAAATATAAAATGAATATTTCAGACTACAGTGGCTTGCACCATGGAACATCCTGTGTTGGAGATCCCAAAGTCGGTATACACATCAGGAGGTGCGAGCCCTGCACAATATTTCTGCATAGGTTGATAGGTCGTTACTAGGTTTTGTCCCAAAACACATTTTAAGCCTAGTCAAGCTTACCCTGAAATTACCAAAATATTGCTGACATTCATCAGTACTCCAAGGAATTTTATGTTAACGATACAGGTTTGTACATGTCAAGCATTTATAGATTGCCCAAGTCCATTAGAAACATAAGTGCAACACCAGGAGTAAATTTGCAATTTCCCATCCACTGGTCCAAGTTATGTTTGAATGGGGTTGGGGATGAGCTTTGCAACACATGGATGGGAAGCTTGTTCTGGAGAAGAGGTAATCTTTGGGACCTGTTCCTCCAAAACATATCACTGCACGCAAGGAAATTAATACAGGGCCTTTGTCAATTGTGTAGTCAATGTTGCTATAATATGTCTGCATCAACAGGAGCCAGAAAAGAGAGAGAGAGAGACATACACACCAAAGTGCTTAAAACACCAAATGTGACCATCTTTAAAGACTTCTAAAGAACAAACCTACTTCAGCTTATAGAAGAACTGTGCAAAATTCCCAACACTCCTCCTCTGTAAATGGAGCCATATGAGAGGGCTGCTGCTGCTGCATTCACCTCCATTTTTACCAGCCCCTAAACAGCTGCATAGAAAAGTCCATACCCATCCACCTTATAATTATAAAATATAACAGTAAATTCAGAAATAAACCTCTCCACTGGCATGCCCATATTAATAAACTGTATGATAAAAATATCCGGAAGGGAATAATGAAAAGTTGTAAGAAATCCCCATTCCCCTTATCTCATGGCCACAATGAAACATCTGGAAGGGAATAATGAAAAGTTGTAAGAAATCCCCATCCCCCTTATCTCATGGTCACAATGAAACATCTGGAAAGGAATAATGAAAAGTTGTAAGAAATCCCCATCCCCTTATCTCATGGTCACAATGAAACATCTGGAAAGGAATAATGAAAAGTTGTAAGAAATCCCCATCCCCCTTATCTCATGGTTACAATGAAACATCTGGAAAGGAATAATGAAAAGTTGCAAGAAATCCCCACCCCCTTATCTCATGGTCACAATGAAACATCCGGAAGGGAATAATGAAAAATTGCAAGAAATCCCCATCCCCCTTATCTCATGGTCACAATGAAACATCTGGAAAGGAATAATGAAAAGTTGTAATAAATCCCCATCCCCCTTATCTCATGGTCACAATGAAACATCCGGAAGGGAATAATGAAAAGTTGTAAGAAATCCCCATCCCCCTTATCTCATGGTCACAATGAAACATCCGGAAGGGAATAATGAAAAGTTGTAAGAAATCCCCATCCCCCTTATCTCATGGTCACAATGAAACATCTGGAAAGGAATTATGAAAAGTTGTAAGAAATCCCCATCCCCCTTATCTCATGGTCACAATGAAACATCTGGAAAGGAATACTGAAAAGTTGCAAGAAATCCCCATCCCCCTTACCTCATGGTCACAATGAAACATCCGGAAGGGAATAATGAAAAGTTGTAAGAAATCCCCATCCCCCTTATCTCATGGTCACAATGAAACATCTGGAAGGGAATAATGAAAAGTTGTAAGAAATCCCCATTCCCCTTATCTCATGGTCACAATGAAACATCCGGAAGGGAATAATGAAAAGTTGCAAGAAATCCCCATCCCCCTTATCTCATGGTCACAATGAAACATCCGGAAGGGAATAATGAAAAGTTGTAAGAAATCCCCATCCCCCTTATCTCATGGTCACAATGAAACATCTGGAAAGGAATAATGAAAAGTTGTAAGAAATCCCCATCCCCCTTATCTCATGGTCACAATGAAACATCTGGAAAGGAATAATGAAAAGTTGTAAGAAATCCCCATTCCCCTCATCTCATGGCCACAATGAAACGTCTGGAAGGGAATAATGAAAAGTTGCAAGAAATCCCCATCCCCCTTATCTCATGGTCACAATGAAACATCTGGAAAGGAATAATGAAAAGTTGTAAGAAATCCCCATCACCCTTATCACATGGTCACAATGAAACATCTGGAAATGAATAATGAAAAGTTGTAAGAAATCCCCATCACCCTTATCTCAGGGCCAAATAAAACATTTTGGCAGGGAATTTAAGAGCACTGTTAGCAAATGTAAAGCAAAGTACAAATTTAAAATCACTACAGGTCCCAAAGGAAGCTACAAATATTTCTTCAGTCATGTCAGGAAATTAAGGAATAATGCTCTCAAGAATGCACTGAGCTCATGCATAATATTTCAATCCCAAAAAATACACCCATTGTATTAGCAGACAAATTTAGTGCTTTTACTTCACCTACCTACATTGTTGTCCCCTCATCTCTGAAGCTTTAGTTTAGTTTAGTAATGTTCATTTTCTGTTTAACTGATTATGCCCTTCTCAACAGCTGAGTAGCCTTTCCTAGCACAGCTCTCAATTTCAGTGCCATTTTATTTCCCTCATTCTGGCTTGCCCCTCACTAGATGCCACCAGCATACTAATAAGCAGAGTGAAACATGCATGCCTGAAATCAGGTAAGAGAAGTGATTTCTTTCTAAACATCACATAGCCATGTACTCTGCCCTCATAGGGCTGTCCACCTCCCACATCTAACCCCTTTGGGTGGTTAAACAAAAGACAGACAGAAATAAGAATAACTAGGTCAGGTACTAACTCTGTCCCTTCACTATGTTTTGCTTATATACTGTTGGAAGATCACATCCCTAGGTCTAGTGTTAATGGACTTGTTTATTTTATAGAGATGTAAGAGATCAAGCAAGAGTTGGCCTTTAATGGAATGGAATGCAAGACATAAATAACAATCTATAAGAGAGTAAGTATACAGTATACGGTTTCAGGCTGGTCTTGGTTGCTCAGGGCTTTTACATCTGTAATTCTCTTGGTTAGGAAATGCCAGGACCTTTTAATCTCTGCAGTGTTTCTAGAGAGGTACATACCAGTGGAGGCATTGTATCCTCTAAATGGTTTAATCAGTACAGTGGAATGATAACTTCTTTTTACCAAGATGAGATATCTTTAGATATCAGTTGTGCTAAACAGAAGAATGTCATTATTGCTATCGAATGCTACATGGTGGTCAACAGAGAGGAGATGTCAAAAAATTAAGCAATGATGTCCAACAATGTGAGATAGAGGTTTAAAAGCCTGACTACAGCCCAAGTGATCTGTGGTGCTGGCAGGGAAGGAGCAACTATCCAGAACAAGGATAAAAGCCTGACTACAGCCCAAGTGACCTGAGGTGTTGGCAGGAAAGGATTGTATACCCATCTAGGAATGACAGGGTGCACTCCGGAGCACCCTGGGTCAATCCCTGGCAGAGGTTGGGGATGTGTTGGAGGGGCAGCATCCTGAAGTTAAATAGGTGCAGGACATTGGCTGAGTCGCCATGTAGGCAGGATGCTCCCACTGCATGCCTAACCCTTGGATGTCTACAGATGTGTAGAGGGGAGGGAAGTTAGGGCAAAAAAAGAAAAACATTTCTCTGCAGAAATATGACACTGTACCAGGTGTCTCAATCTCCCCAATGGCTCCAAGAAGGGGGTGAAGTAAGTCTGCAGGAAGGAAGGAAGGACAGCCTGTAGACCCACTGGATTAGCAAAGGCCTTGAAGGCAGCTGAAGGTCAACTGCAATATAGTGGAACTGATGAAGAGTTTATAGTCACTTAGAAAAAAATTCTCAGTGGCAATATAACAAAAAGGTAATAAAACAAAGTCATATAAAACAAAGGATCATCTACTATTAAACTATAACAGAGAGCTGTAAATGATTGGAACCTAAATATGGCATGGACAAATTACAAAAAAGCATTTAACAGCATTCCACATTCATGGATTAGTGAATGCTTACCGATCTTTAAGATACACCCTACATTTAACAATTACATAGCAGTTACTATGAAACAATGACAAATCACTTAACAGTTACTATGAAACAATGACAAATCACTTAACAACTGAATGATATTTAAGGGCAAATTATTATTCCAGGGACAAAAATGCAAAGTGGGATATTCTAGAGGGATTCTTTTTCACCAGTGTTGTTTTGCCTTGCCTTTAACCCACTCAACCAATTACTTCAGATAATAAGCTATGGATACAGCTTAATTTGTAAAAGCCAGCCTTGCCCAATGACATCTCATCTACTGTCTGTGAATGATTTAAAACCATATAGCTCATCAGACAAGCACCTGAAAGCACATTTACAAATAGTTAAAATGTTCTCAGACAATATAAGAATGATATTTGGTCCATTAACCTGGCACAGGATTGCAATGTAAATGAACATGAAAAGTGGTGAGTGTATAATTAGTTGAGCCAGTAATAAAACATGCACCAGTGTCAACAAAGCCTAGACACTTAGACACAAAAGCAGTTTGAGGCAAGACAGTTTATAGTTGAGAAACTGTTGGCCAGTATGTTGGCTATATCTGTTGGCTAAGTATAGGAGGTACCATTGTGCAATAACTCAGAGCAAGCTGAGAATATACATAAAACTAATTATGTAAAATGTAATGTAATGTAACTAATATGGCAGAACTAATTATGCAAAATATAATGTAATCTAACTAACATGGCAGAACTAAAGAATTTAAGTACATGAAAAAAGTACAGACTAGTCTCTCCTGGTGCCTTCTGGAAAATACTTTCCAATCATAATTCATATCCTTAACTGACAGTAGAAATATGCATTCATCATTTAGAACCTGTCAATGCTGTTAAATGTCTGGATGTTGTCATATAGTGTTCTGCCTAGCCATCATTTCATCCGTGCAGTAATTCCCCTTTACACAATCAATGCTATATTCATTACAGAACTTGGAACAAAACAAGGGCAAGCTATAAAGACATATTACTTATGTTTCTCACTGCTTCTCTCGGGCAAGCAACATTTCATAATATTATTTTGTTTTAGAAAAAAGCAGAACTATGGGTTTTATGCAAACTGGCAACATATAGTTACTGTAACAATGCTTCACAGAATACAAACATGTTTCTGGTATGAAATGCAAAAATCCATTTTGACAGTTATAGTGTCTGAACTAATTATACTACAGAAATTCCATTCTGACACTTACATTTTTTTGATGTTTCTATATATACTCAACAAAAGGCACTGTCAATGAAAACTATGACTTAAGAAACAAGACCACATAAGATGGGTAAACCCAAACATTATGATTTACTGTTACAGTGACTATTCCCAAAGCTAAAAAGGCTATATAAATGCTTTCATTGAATGATATATTCATGAAATTCCAGTTAAAGCTGAAGCGATAGGTAGAATGATGGATATTAAACTTTGAGATGGAAGAGTGTCTTCAGAGAGCAAACAAAAGCTTTAATAAGACTTCAACTGATAGTAGCTGTTAGAGTTATAAATAAATAACATTAAGAATGTATTTTATTTGCCTTCAGCCAGGAATAACACTTCAAGATGTGCAAACAGAAATTGTATTTAACAGTGCTGGGAGACCATCTTCATAAATGTGTAAGCCGGTCTCAATGAACAAAGGAAACTGCATTTTTTATACATTTGCTTATCAATTCAACCATGCAAGATGCTGATGTAATAATACTTTGGTCAAATCAATGACTTTAAAAATGTTCTCATTCCTTGTAATTCTCATCTTAGACTTTACGTAAACACTTTCTTTTACATGGCCCACTGCTCCAAAAATCTTGTTTTCTGACCTTGAATATTTTATTTATCAGCAAACTTTCCTTAATAACAGCACATTCCTAGTCTGGAGGAGTCAGGCTAACAAATTCCTTTTACACTAGTTAACATGCCTCTGCTCCTTTAACACTTACCTTTCTCTGTTACATATTAAAAATGCAGTTGAAACACAGCAGTAACTTCAGCTTATGAAACTCTATTTTCCACAATCTTGCATACAAATTATATTTGCTTTTTTTAACAATCGTATTATAAAATCATTAATAAAACTAAAATGAATATACATTTTAATAAAACTAATCTTGTCCCATAACATAGCTTCTTTGGGGAACAAGATTCATTATTCCATGGAAAATGAGAGAAACAGTTCTAAAGAAATGTAAGCTTGGTACCTCAATATTGTCAAAATGAAGATTCTGGCATAAAAGTTTTGTAATGAAGTTAAATGATGTGATTGATCAGATGTGCCAATAATGTGTATCATGTCTTTATGTCTGACTGATAAGACAAAAATCATTACTTTCATTTAAATTTTCAGGAGGATGTTTGTTCATAGGTTCATAGGTGTGTATTAGGCTAATGGCCCTGGAGCCTTTACAAGCCTAGCCCACAAAACTGACCTGGTGCCATGCCACCCAATGTTAGTTCACAGTGCCTCTATCTAGCAGGGCAACTGGGGTGATCCCTGCAGTGAGTTTTCTGTTACCCATCCATTCATCAAAATTTCTCTTGAAGAGGGCCAGTGAGGTGCTCTGCTTGACATGAATGGGAAGCTTATTCCAGAGTGTGGGTAGTCTCTAGGTGATGAACTTGTCCCTCCAGCATGTTCTGTTTACTTTGGTTATGAGGTTGTGATCTCTGGAGTGTGTGGCATTGGGGTTTGGGATTTATTTAGGTGTAGCATTTCAAGTAGGGCTGGGTCAGACATGGCTTTGTAAGTCAAGCAGAGATCACCTCTAAGTAGACTATAAGGGAATGAGAACATCTGAAGTTTCTTGAGTCTGTCCATGTAGGACATGTGTTTAAGGCCTAGAATCCTTTTTGTGAGGTACTTTTGTGGCCTCTCCAGCTGTTGTAGGTGTCTGGTCAGGTACATGCCAAATGGGGCATTATATTTGATGATTGGTCTAATGAGGGATGAGTAGAGAGGGATGATGACATCTTTCTTCCTGGATGCAATGTTATGAGATGTGCCACATAAAAGGACTTTCTGACAACAGTGGCAAAGTGGTGGTCAAAGGTGAGGTTGCTGTCTATCTGGGTGTCCAGATCTTTTATGGTCCCTTCAGTGTTCAGTGGGCTCCCATTGATGCGGTAATTAGTGAGAAATGAGTTTTTCCCAAAGGGAATGATAAAGCATTTTTTAGTGTTAAGCTTAAGGCCATGGTTCTGACACCAGTCATTGTTCTCAGTGAAGCCATTTTGTAGGATGTCTGCATCACTTGGGGAGTCAATAATGACTTCTAGCTTGCAGTCATCGGTGAACTTGGTCAGCCAGAGTCCCTCCGTGTTGGTCTGGACTTCTGAGAAGTAGATGCCAAACAGTAGAGGGCCCAGGACCGAGCCCTGTGGGACTCCATTTGTGACTGGTTGACCGTCTGTGGGTCCTGTCTGTGAGGCAATTTCTAACCAGCCTAGTGATATGAGGACTGATAACTAGTTTGGTGAGTTTATCAATGATACCCGAGTGAGGAATGGTATCAAAGGCCTTGGCCAGGTCGAGGAAGGCTGTATGCACTGCCTTACTCTCATCCCCAGCCTTGGTGACTGCTTCGAAGAATTCAACCAGGTTCAGCAGGCAGGATCTCCCCTTGACAAAGCCGAACTGCGTGGGGTCAAGGGTTTGGATATTGCCTATATCTTTGTTAAGCAGGTCCATGATGATGTGCTCCATAGCTTTACATACCAGGCTCATCAGGCTAATTGAGCAATAGTTCCCAGGGTCTGTAGTCGCTCCCCCTTTATGGAGAGGGATGACTGTAGCAGTACGCCATTTGTTAGGGACAAAGCCTGAGGTAAGGCTGTGATTGAACAGGGCACACAGGTGTGGTGCCAGTTCGTTTTTTAGCTCATGTAGAATGCAGCCAGTGATATTATCTGGTCACATGGGTGCTGTATTCTGAGCTTTGGACAATGCAGCTTTTACCTGTGCTGTAGAAATGTTGGGTACCATACTTTCTTCAGGTATTGTGATAGAGCCTTTGGTGGGGAGAGAGGGATAAAGTTGGCACTGAATCTGTTGGCCAGTATGTTGGCTATATCTGTTGGCTAAGTACAGGAGGTACCATTGTGCAATAACTCAGAGCAAATCTGGGTATTGCCTTTGAGTATCTTGATATAGCTATAGAAGGCTTTGTGGTTGTTTTTGGTGTTAGCTGCAATTCTGCCTTCATAGCTGGCTTTAGAGGATTTAATAAGGGATCTCAACTTTTTGTTGAGGCAGATAAGGGAGTGTTTCTAATCTTGTTGCTTCACTTTTTTCTGGAACAGTTTCTTCCTTCAGTTGTAGAGTTTATTGATGCCTGGGGACCACCAGATTGGCTTCCTTTTTTCGGAGGAGAGTGTCTTGGTTCTATTTGGTATGGCAAGTCCCATGTATTTGTGTACGTGCTCGTGCACTGATGTAAGATTTAGCAGTCATTCAGCTGTTTCCCATTGGCATGGGTGCTGAGAAGTTAGCCACCTCTGTTTTTAGGAACCCAAAGTCAACTTTGGAGAAGTTTTTCAGGGTGGTCCCCCTTGCGGGGGGTGTAGGTGAGATGGAGATTTCCTTAGTGATCAGTTTGTGGTAGGTAAAATGTACACTGATTTTGCTGGTCTGCTCATGAATAGCATTTTCATGATTCTGGTGAGTGTGTATCTGAAATGCTTGGAAGTGTTTCATATGAATGAGATTACACCACAAGCTACAACTAGACTGAGAAGATTACTTGCTGCTTGTGAGTTAAGAACAGGATTTATTTCATGAGTCTGAATGTCACACCAACAAACCAAATCTAATGAAGGAGATCTCTTTTGAATCCCAAGTAAAATTAAACAAATTCCATTAAATCTGAACTGATATGCCAAAATAAGAAGAAAAAAATAAAAAAAAGAACACAAACAGATAAATATGGCATACAGACTCTGACCATAATGAATTATTAAAGTGTGCATTGTCAGTGGCACAACAAACAGCACACTCACCTTTGGTGCAAAAGCCTGCAGTCCTATTCCACACCAGGTAGATTTATAGCTGACAATACACTGCTGCATAACGGGGGGGGGGGGGGATGCTGAACTCCTGGCTCTGCCGTCCATTGAATGATACATTAAACAAGGGCCCTGTTTACTTGAGATGGTGGTATCTCAAGTTGATGGAAAAGATCCCAAGGCACATATCAAAAAGAGTAGGGAAGTTAAAGCACTCAAAAACTCACTAACAACAACAATCATACTAAGAAAAGAACTGAAGCTGAGGCAAGACAGATTCCACAAGTAAAAACTTTAATAAACTAATCACTTTCATCCTCGAAAACATTAGGACTTCAGAGTTTAAAAAAATCCTCTTCCAAACTATTTAATTTCTTACTTAACCAATTAACCAAATAAAAACATGAATGTATACAGCTAAACAATCAAAACTAAAAAAGTAAAAATTGTTTAACCTAAAATTCAACAATTATATCTGCATCTAACAAAATCAAACAGCCATGGCTTTTCATTTTAATATAGACACAATATCATTGATATCAGGCTCATGACAAGCATTTAAACACAATTGCAAGATCAGTTTTCTATACTCTGATACATTGTCTATGTCTCCCCCCTCGCTCCTTACAACTCTATCAGCCATAAAAAAAAATCTCTTGAAATTCTTATATATCAGAGAGTGGGTGGCAGTAATGAGAACCTGGCAAAGGAATTAGTGACTAACAAGAATGACAAACAAGGGAGAAATCATGATTTCCAAACTACAAATAAATAAAAACAAATGTATACACATAGTATGTGTCTATATTCCCCCAGGTAATAACTCAGGGACCCTAGAAGACATCCCCTACTGGCTATCCAATGCCTACCCCCAAGAGACCATTGTTTTAGGGGACCTCAATATATATTGGAATACCTGCACTGCAGAGACCCCAACCACCCACATAAACCTACATGGTTTTACACAAACTACTAGGATCAGCAAGCCTAACAATAAAGAAAGTATCATAGATTGGATACTAATTAATAGCCCCCACCACATGTACAAATCAGATACTCTCCCTGAAGATCTAAGTGATCATTTCTTAACGTATACTATTAGGCATAAAGTTGAATGTCCACATCTAACCACCTATAAAACAATATGAAATAAAAACTTCAACCTTAATAAATTCTTAGAAAAATTTAAATTATGCAATTGGTCAATTTTAAAACAACTACCACTAGATGAGGCAATAACACACTTTAATAACACATTCCTGACCATCCTTGACAACCATGCACCTGCGCGCACGATTAGAATTAAAACAAAAATTACCCCCGGCTCACTAAAGAAACCAAACTAAAGATCATGCAAAGAAATAATCCCTGGAACACCTAGTGCTCCTCTAAAGCCCCACACGATCAACTCAAATCTCGACAATATAGGAATGAAACAAAAAATCCATATTACTAGACAAAAAAAACTATTTCTGCCATCTACAGCAGAAACACCACAACAAGCCACAGACGTTCTGGGCGGGTATTAACAAACTCCTCCAGCCAGGACAATCCACAACTCCAACCCCCTCAGCCCCAACCCAAATATCACCAGAGTCCATTGCCAAAACCTTCAACAGTTTCTTTACAGAAACCATCCAGGCCCTTGCTAGCAAACTTAAACCCACTTGTCCTAACGCTGAACCCCCTAAACCCAGTGACATTCTCTCCTTCAGTTTCCAAAAAATTCCGACTTCACTCATTAGAGCCCTAATCAAAAACCTCAAACCAACTACCCTTTCAGCTGACATCCTCTCTGTAGACTACCTGCAAAAAGCTGCTGATGTTATAGCAAACCATGTCTCTATTTTGATAAACAGAACCATAACTGAAGCCTCTATCCCCTCTATCTGGAAAATATCACGTCATACCACTCCACAAAGAAGGCAGCTCCATTCAGCTGTCAAAATATAGACCAATAGCTATCCGTTCCCCTCTGGCTAAAATTATGGAAAAGTGTATACATAAACAACTCTTACACATGAATTCCAAAATGGTGGTCATCTGAGAAGTACCCTCTCCTCATAGCTCCTACTTCTTATATTGGGTTATACACTAAATTCAGTGAATTCCTGGATTTAGACCATATACCTTTAAAATCCAATCTGTTAAAAGAAATTAGAACTGAAACCTATACAAATTCATGAGACTAGTGCTATAATTCTGCACGGTTTAATCAACAGCAAGAAGACAGTGATCCTACACATGGATATTTAGAGGCCTGAAGTTTCAGCACCACAGCAATTGACAGTACCCATAAGAAGCAAAGCTAACGATGCCAAAGGAAATTGAAAATATGGACTTTCAAAATACAAAGACAAAACTATCTGCTATATCAACTTCACCGGAGAAAGAAGCAAAAAAGACTAAGATCATCTAAAAGCCTACAAGAACAAACAAAAGATCCGGTTAAGCAGAAAGGTGACGGAGCACTACAGATTGACGAGCTGAAAAGTGCCCTACTTCCACTACACTCAGCTATTCAAGAATTATCTGAAAAAAATGAACTCCTTTGGATCTGCAATAAATAAAATAGCTGATCGTCTAGACTTGGTAGAGAATAAATCCAACTCAAATGAAATAGAAATAGAACGTCTGAAAGAACAAGTTAAATCTAGAGACAAAACAATATATGACATCCAAGCAAAGATTGTCGACCTAGAAGCTAGAAGCAGACGCAATAACCTAATAATTAGGGGTCTTTCCGAGAAATATGAATCCTACCAACTAATTGAAACCATTACTCAAATATTTAATAATCTTCTACATGTGAATAACTCTCCAACTAAATATACCATCAAAAGAGTGCATAGAGCCCAACGGAAGCAACAAGCTACTTCATCCCCAAGACCCACCTACGTGAAAATGCTCAATTACCAAGATGTGCAAAATATTCTTGCAGCCTACAAAAAAATCAAATAACTTCTCTTGGAATAACCAAACCATCAATATCTCACAGGACCTACCCCTTGAAATTAGAGAAAATCGTCGCAAACTTTCCCCCTATTGTACTGACCTTATTGCCCGAAAAATGAGGTTTCCATACTCTCTGTCATTTACCTTTAAAGATGTGAAATTCACTATGTCCTCACTAAAAGAGGCGGACATAATCTTCAACAAATGCTTTGGATCAATGCCTTCCACACACTAAACACTTCCGAGGACTATGCTTGAATGTCGGAGACTGTCTGCTGATCCATATGCCGCTCCGGATGACAGTTACCTTTTAAGTGGTTGGAAAATAATAATTACTTAAACGCTTTGCTTAGATCGCTATCCAGTCTAGTGGGGCCATTTATCTCAAATTTAGGTGTTCCAGGGATCCCTGGACTGTAACAACAGGTACAGGTTTTAAATGTTACTCACCCAGACCCAGAAATACAACAATAAACTTCCACTGAAGACCTATTACGCTACGTTATTCCAGGAAAGCACAAACATCACTAACATTGGTGGCTGGGGATGATGGATCTATGCAACGATTATGAACAATGGTACTAACTAAACTATTATGCCTATTAGGGCGAGGGGTAACGACTTCATAGTTTTGGCCTAAACTGAAAATACAAATAGGCAGAACCGGAACTGTTCTAACTTGCCCTGCGACCATTCACCTAGGCTATTGCTCTTACATTTAATTATGTTTATAGGTTCCAAATGAAGTTTATTATCCACTCATATATCAATGGTTTAAAGAGGATTATATACTCTACTAGACAAATGCTTGAAGAAAAGCATATATAGTCAAGAGTTCAGTAGGGGTAGGTATAGTGTAATATCACTCCGTGGACTTATTATTTTTCTACAATATTTTTCTACAATATCTACTCTAATGAACAACACTTATACCATATCCTATTATAAATGTATTGAGTATTGTATAGGGGTACTCCCCGAGATTAATTTAATAATCACACCCGGATACTTTAATATCTACCAGAGGAATACTAGCTAAACTCTAAGGGTGTCTAGTATTAAAATCCTCTAGAGGACTATACATAGAACTGCTAGAAAGTGCTGAACTTCATGTATATGGTAAACTCTAGTAAAGTTAACCACTCTCTTCATGTAAACTCACGGTGTTTGGAAGCTATTTGGATAAGATAAGTAGGGTTTTTGATGACTTGTTGGGGAATCAATCCAATGGTGTATATTGATTGTAAATATTGTTGGTTCTTTATTACACTTTTATGTGACAACTGTTTAGTAAACTTATACTTATTTAGTGTACATAGTTTTGTTACTCTCTCAATGATAGGGAATTTGTGGCTAGGCACGGGGTTAGAATTGAGAGAGTTATGTGCCATTGCTTTATATATCACTGTTTACTACAAGTCCACTGAAAGATATTCCCTTTTAGTTATTCTACATTCCAAATACCCTCATATGGTTACTCTGTTCCTATTAAAAAATAGATAAAATTTGGAATATTACATCTTGGAATGTTAGGGGGCTTCAAATGAAAAACAAAAGGGATTTGGCATTACATCTACTTTATAAATCCCAGGCAGATTTGTGTTTCATACAGGAAACTCACATGAAAAATGATGAGTGGAAAAAAGAGAATAATAGAAAATGGGTTAAAGATATTATTTCATTGGGTACTTCTAATAACTCCAAGGGGGGTTGCTATCATTATTAAAAAATCTTTCAAACCTACGATTATTGACAGGGGAGCTGACCATGAAGGCAGATGGTGCTATTTCACATGCCTATCACATGATTTAAATAAATCTGTCCTATTCCTAAATGTATATGGCCCATGCTCAGGGCAAGAAGACTTTATTATGAAGGTCTATAACCTTTTACTTACATTCACAAATCATGTGTTTATTATGGGGGGGATTGGAATATGGTAAATGACCCTAACATAGATCGATCAAGTAAAGCGAAAGTCCTAAATTTTCAGGATTCCCTAGCCCTGAGAGAGTTGATACTTGATATTCATTTGATTGATCCTATCTCATTTGATTGTGACTCTGGGAATAATAATGGGTTTACCTATTACTCAAAAGTGTCATCACTCTTGGTCACATATAGACTTTTTTCTAATATCTAACATTTTAACGAACGGACAAATCAAATTTTGAACTGAACCTAGATTTCTCTCAGATCATTCAAGAATTGTCTTAGAGATAGGTCTTACTATTAATCCAACCCCAACATACAATAACTATAACTGGGTACTAAACAGTAATTTACTAAAAGAACAATCACTAAATGAAGAAATTACCTTCACTTTAAAAGAACACCCCCCCCCCTCCCGAGATAATGACATCTCCCTTGATATTAGGTGGGCGGCATGTAAAGCTGTGATGAGGGGAATCTACATCAAGAAGGCTACCTACCTTAAAAAACTAAATAAAGAGTAGGAAAATAAACTAATATCAGAAATTAAAACCTTAGATGATAAGCTTTTAGATAGCTACTCCCTAGATATAGAAAAACAATTATATACCAAACAAAAAGAATTGATGGAATTCCAACATTCTAACTTTTCTCTTCAAGAACTGAGGTATATTGCTAAATACTCTGAATCCTTACAAACACCATCCAAAGCTCTTGCCAGATTGATAAATTGTATGCCCAAGTCCCCTAGAATCACATTTATTAAATATCGCAATACACTTTATAAATCAAATGCACAAATTATTCAACTATTCCACCAAATATACACAGATATGTATGCTACCAAAAACATGCTACCCCCTCATGCTGAGGTGAAGACATTTTTAGCTAACCTTACTTTCCCAAAACTAAGTCCCAGGAGAATACCCTCTCAGCCCTGATAATGATTTCAGAGATCCACAAAGCTATTGATAATCTTAAATTAGGGAAAGCACCTCTCCCAGATGGTTATACCCCCAAATTTTATAAATCATTCAAAACTAAAGTGGCTCCCATCCTGCTTCAACTTTATGAGCATATCTCATTAAATGGAATCACTGACCAATATATTAATCACTCTAAAACTATTCTAATTCCTAAAAATACTCTAGATGCCTCTAACATAAATAATTATAGACCAATCTCTATTATGAATGTAGATATAAACATTATTTCAGCCATTTTAGCTACTAGGCTTAAAAAAGTAATGCATACTTTAATTTCTCCAGAACAGACAGGATTTATACCCAACAGACATACCTGGGACAATACCCTAACACTAGAAACTATGATAAATATTACTAAAAGAGAAAGAAACCCTAGATATGCTTGGATTTTAGACGCCAGTAAAGCCTTCGATAGGGTAAATTGGAATTTTTTGTTTCTAGTATTGTCTTCCTTTAACATCCCACCTGATTTTATCAACACTATTAAAACACTATATCATAGCTCTTACATGAGGTTATACATAAACAGGCAATACTCCCAACCGATAAAGATTGCAAACGGTACCAGACAGGGGTGCCCTCTTTCACCATTATTATTTAACTTATACCTAGAATCCGTCTTTTTGTTTTTAACCCAGAAAACATGCCATTCAATTCCCAAAATGTTTAACACCAAGGTTAGCTTAACAGCCTTCGCTGATGATCTGAACCTTTACTTTGAACACCCTTTGACTGACATGAGTAAGTTAGAGAGGTCCCTGAATACCTTTGCCTCTATCTCGGGCTATCAAATTAATCAAAGTAAATCTTTTATTTTCCTGATCAATCCCTTGTCACATAAAAAAAATATCTATTCCCATATGTGTCCTCTCATGTAGCTTACTCCCTTAAATATCTAGGAGTCTTTTATGACCACACCTCTTCCTCTATTCTACAGACTAATCTATCAAAAACATGGCTTTCCATCTCCCTGGACATCTCAAGATGGCAACAACTAAAACTCCCCATGCTTACTAAAACCTCTATCATTAAAATGAATATTCTTCCTAAGCTTCTCTACCAACTGAATGCCTCCTTTTCTTCCACCCCAAACTCTTTCTTTAACAAAATACACAAAACTTTCGCAAAATTTTTATGGCACCCTAAATCAGTCAGAATCTCATATCAAAGACTCACCCTGCCAAAAAATATGGGGGTGCTAGCAATGCCTAACCTACTTTTATATTATAAAATTACCCAAGCAAACAGGATTCACACAATCACAAATTATCAACCAAACTCCCATACTTGGTCTCCGTTATGGGTCAAACTATGGTATAATTATACACTAAACAACGACCTCAATCTAAAAGCTCTACCCTTTTTAAATAAATACAACCTTAAAAAGCTAAAGTTACACCCTTCCTTGAAGGGATTAATTAAAACCTTTCAAGAGCTATTCCAAAACATTAAACTAGGTAATGCCCTCCTCCTCTTTCAACCATTTCATTTTAATCCAAATGATAACTTGAATGGTAAAATGATTAATCTGAATGATCTCCCATTAATTAAAGACTTTACGTTATGGGATGTACATAAATATAACCACCTAACCTTAACAGATCTGCGTATGGTATTAGGTTTACCTAAAAAATATACCACTATTTTGAGACAACTTAGACAGCTCACCATATCAATACTTCACAACTCTCCTAGTACTGCCCTCCTTTCCTTTTCTAATGGCATAAATTCCAACCGTAACAATAACAAACTATCTTCTGCCCTGTTTCTCGATCTTTCCAAGGCCTTCAACATGGTTAACCACCAGCTACTTTTACTTACCCTAAAGAAAATATCCCTAAACAACCATGCCGTACAATGGTTTCAGTCTTATCTTAGTGGAAGACAGCAGGGTGTCCTTTGCAGGACAAACTCTCCACCCTTCTCCCCATTACCCTTGGTGTCCCTCAAGGCTCCATATTAGGTCCCCTTCTTTTCTCCTTCATTATCAATGACCTCCACACTGTAATCCCAGACGCAACCTGCATACAATATGCTGATGACTCCACCCTGATTTGCCCAGCCTCTACCACTACAGATCTCCTTAGTTTAACCCAGAAAACCTTTAATACAGTTGAAAACTGGATCTCTAATCAACAACTGATATTAAACCCTAATAAATCAAAGCTATTGCTCTTCTCACCTACTCACAAATCCTCTCAACCTTCATTTACTATAACATCTAACAATGGGACCATAATCTCACCAGATATGTATACCAAACTCCTGGGTGTTATAATAGACAACAACCTCAAATATGATATGCAAGTAAACCAAACTATTAAAACCATTAATAAAAAACTTGGTTACCTATACCTTTTCTCACCCCTCTAGCTAGGACTGCCATTGCCCGTACCCATCTGCTTTCAGCTTTACTCTATGCCTTGCCAATACTCACTTACTCGAACAAAACTGATCTCAGAAAACTCTCTAGCTGCTACAATCAAATTGCCAGGTTTGCCACAGGAACTCCCTACAGGACACACCATTGTCAAAACCTAAACCTCTTAGGATGGCTAGAACTCCCCAGGCTAATTCAATATAATCAACTTACTGCAGCATTCAAGGTTATTAACCATCCAGAAAAAACTCCCTCCCTCAGAAACATTATCCATCCCTACAAAAACACTAGGCCACTTCATTCCACTACAAAACTTTTGGTTCAATCTGTTAAAGCTAACAAAATATCTGGAGAGTCTTTGTTTGCAAATTCAGTACGCAAAACCTGGAATTTACTCCCATCTGACCTTACTCTGAAACCCTCCCTTAATCAGTAAAAAAAAAATCTAACTCAGTATTTTAAATCTCACTGGTTATGTCCTTGCTCTAACCCTGACTAAAGCCTAATCTACTTCTATATCCCTGCAATTTATTATTCACAGCGACTTACCTCTTACAGTAAAAGGTTTGAAAAGAGAAACTGTAACATCTCTGCAGATACTCTTTATATAGCTGCACCTATAGGTTTGATAAGAGAAACTGTAACATATTTGTATATATTTCTGAATATAACCTGTATTCTTCATAGGCTTGAAATGTGAGACTGTAACTTGTATGTTAAAACAATATGTTTGTGCATATACTGTAACTTGCTTGTCTTAATCTGTTTGTGCAAGTTTGGAGCTTTTCTCCCCGGGCCTCCTCTGAAAATGGACATGTATCCAGTTGGACTATCCCAGTCAACAAATGTAAAATAAAATAAAATAAAATAAATTTACTGTACTTTTTCATTGTCTGCTGCCTACTTTAATACTGTATTTATATACTGTGTACTAATCTACACTGTTGTATTGCATCTGTCTGCCTTATTGTGCCTGTTAAATCAAATGTTATTCCTGTTTTTACTGTTTACTAAGCTCTTTTTGCTATTTCACGGTTTGTTACGTATTTGCTGGTGTTTTATACTGGTGTAAAGCAATCTGTTCTGCTTGTTCTGGTTTTCCTGCCAAGCAGTATTAGAACTGATTTGTTAGCTGTTTAAAGCATTATTTAGACTCTCCTTGCTGATTTGCTGCTGTTTTAAATGTTTTTTAGTGTCTCACTGCTATTTTTCTGCTGTGTTAAATATTTTCTAGTGTTTCCCACCAAAAATAGGGGAGCCAGTAGCTGTAGCATAGTCCAGATACAGGTTTGCTGCATCTGGGTCTGTTTGTAGTGGATGTTTGTTCTGAGCATGTTTTCCAAGCCATCTTGGATTGGTAGGGTCATTTCTGCACTCTAGTGAGAGGATTGTGTTGATTGGAACCTGTATGGTGATGGCTGATTAGTCTAGGGCTTGGAATAAGCATCCTTATTGGTCCTTTTGAACCTTTTTCAAATTGCTTCAAGTTTTTAGCTTCTGGTATTTAAGCCCTGAATTTGTGAAGGTTTCTGCTTGTTTGCACATCACACAGCATTGCACACTTCCACACATTTGTGCACCATAGCCGGACAGATTAATTCAACCGTTTTCCCTTAGTTACAGCTGTAGAACATTAGTGTAGCCCTCATCCTTAGTACTTTCTCAGGCAAACAAATACTGCTAGTGAGCTGAAACCTATTAAATTACCAAAAAAAAAACAGGCAGAAATATCCATCCACTGAGCTCCTCCTTAATTGATCCTGAAATGCCCCCCCTAGTGACAACAGTCTTCAGTCTAGCATTATGGACAGTTGGACCACCCTTGTTTCTCCTGCCAACCTTGTTGACTTGGGTCTTTTGAGGCAGCATAGCAATTGCCTCATGTACAATGACAACCCGCTACCAATAACTCACTCTAGTACAGACTGTGAGAGATGTATCTACACCAGGAATCTTGAATCCATGCTCTCTCTCACACTCAAAACAGTAACATGTAAGAGGTTGTCAACACACCCACCAGTACACGTGCACATATTACCACTACTCATACACACAGTATTCATCCAACACAAAAATCAACATACATTCTCTCAAAAAAACTACCAAGACACCAGAGACCACCAAAACACAAGACTGCTACAACTAAAACAGTTCCCACATCACCCATGACACATAGCAACACCAATGTCTTGTCTACAATGCTCTTAAGATATAACACTAAAAAAAACAAATTTTCTAGTCATTGGAGACTCAAATGTGAGACCCATGGATGTCCCACTCACCAGGATGGACAAGGAGAAAGTCACAGTCAGCTGACTGTCTGGTGCCAAGATTCATCAAATCACACGTGCACTCATGTCTCTCAGTCATAGTTCATGTTGGAATGAATGGCCTGAGATGTATCTCACTGGACTATATGAAGAGAAACATGACTGAGGTCTCTGAATACATGACCCAGGCAGGTATGCCCCTAGCCTTGAGCAGCATATTACCCTCACCTAGAATGATGCCATAGTATAAACAAAAAATGATTGATTTCAATAATTGGCTTAGTTTTTGGTGTCATTCAAAGGAGACCCAGTTCCTGTCAGCCTGAGAACTTGGTCAACAAACCTCACTGCATTGCTAGAGATGGTTTACACCTGGCACCTCTAGGCTTTCATCTGCTGGCAAAGGCTCTTGTTTCCACCATAGTGCATTTTTTCCGGCAAAGTTTGGAAAATAAACTTACTAATGTGAAATTTGCCAGTCATAAAAAAATAAGGGCCATGCTGCTAAACACTAGGAGCTTAAACCAAAACTGCACACCCTGGAAGTACTTCTATCACTGAAAGATGTAGATGTCTGTGCAGTCAGAGAAACCTGATTCAAGGCATCAGAGTGTACCCCGACCTTGCAAGGCTACAATGCCTTCCACACCTTCAGACTGCAAAATGAATGTGTGAGAACCAAAGGAGGCGGTGTTTCTATATATATTAGAGATAAATTCACCTCCTGTCTAGTTAGACTGGACAACTCCATGGAGTTACTCCAAGTTCAGGTTATGGTGGGTAAGACCCCCATTGAAGTCATACCCAGTTACAGTGCCCCCTCCATGGGTCATGACATGCATGAAGCCTACTTGACCAAACTGGAGACAATCCAAATATTACCAAACACTCTGGTTATGAGGGATTTCAATTTTCCCACCATCAACTGGGAAGCCTACTCTAGCCCAAACCCACTGGTGCAAACGTTCCTTGACTTTGGTAACTCAAATGCCCTGGAACAAATTGTTCATACCCTGACAAGAGGAACAAACATACTAGATGTGGTCCTCACTAACATGTCAAACAATTGCACTACCACAACTGTCGGACCTTCACTAGATAAATCTGACCAAAAATCAGTCACCTTCAAGCTGACACTAACACTAGAACTCAGAAAAGGTGAAATCAGACTAAAAAACTTCACCAAGGCAAACTATACTCTCCTCAGTGAAGGTATAAATGCATTCTGAGCCCCACCCCCAGCTGGAAGTGGTGACTACACCAAAACTACACTAAACCCCTGTACAATAACTTGCATAAGTGTATAGACTTGGCTGTTCTAGACAGAATCAAAGCCAGAGCCTCAAGTAAGAAAAAAACACCCTGGTGAACATCCAGCATAAAAAAAATTACAATAAATGCAAAAAAGTTGCTGTCCATGAAAACAAAGGTGAGACCCCAACAATGGAAAGCACCCTCCTCAGCCTCAACAGGAAAATAAGACAACTTCCCAAATCCTCTAAGGGCCGATTTGAAAAAAACATAGCTAGCACAGCCAAGGATAATCATAAGGTTTCTATTGTTACATACGTAGCCTAAAAGGTAGGACCCAAGCATGTGCAGGACTAGTGGCCAACAGTATCACACACACTGAACCCACAGAGATAGCAAACTGCTAACAGGTTTGGTGAAAATTTCACTACCTTATCCCATCCAAATCTATCACAAACCTTGCCCCAAACTCCCCCCATATGTGAAGAACAGGTCATCAAAGTCTTGTCCAAGGCAGAAAACACAGCCTCTATGGGACCATTTGTCATCCCAGGCTGTCTACTAAACAGGCTAAAACATGAATTAGCATCACCATTAATTACCCTTTTCAATCATAGTCTAACCATAGGCTTTGTTCCTAAAGAACAGCTACAGTTTTCCCCTACACAAAGGTGGCCTAACAGCAGACCCAGGGAATTACAGACCCATAAGCTTGACCAGCCTTATCTGTAAGACCATGGAACATATCATTATGGGCTCATAAATAAAGACATAGGGGACCTCCAAATCCTGGATCCTACCCAATTTGGCTTCGTCAAGGGCAGGCAGATACTACCTGTTAAATCTTGTGGAATTTTTTGAAAATATAACCAGGGCCATTGATGAGGGCAAATCTGTGCACATAGCATACCTCAATTTTGCAAAGGTTTTCGATACAATACCACACTCAGGCATGACTGATAAACTTAGCAAACTGAATGTAAACCTCTTTGTTAAAAGATGGGCTGTTAACTGTCTCACAGACCAGGCACACACTATCAAAGTGGGTAACTCCACATCATCCAGCAGACCTGTTACCAGTCGAATGCCACAGGGGTCAGTGCTGGGCCCCCTACTGTTTAGTATATATTTCACAGAAGTTCAGGTCAAAACTAAGTGGTTGTGGCTGACCAAGTTTGCAGATTACTGCAACCTAGGTGCAATTATTGAATCACCAAATGATTTCAGTGTCTTAGTAACTGTCTCAAACTGAATGCAAAGAAATGCATCATCATTCCCTTCAGCACAAACAATGTCCCTTCACAGTATCAAGTCAACAATACTCTAAGTACCCACGAGTAGGTAAGGGACTTGTGTTCACAAGTCGTCCATGTCCTTAACTTCAACCACCATGTGTCTACTGTAGTAAGGAAGGCTTTCTATGTAGCACACTTGGTTAGTAAAGGCATCTCCTCAAAAAAAAAAGAGGTTATAACCCTTCTATACTCAGCACTAATCTGGCCCATAATTGAGTATAACACCCCATTTGGCATGTACCTTACAAAGCAGCTGCAGTAATTGGAGAGACCTCAGAGGTTTCTAACAAAGAAGATCAAGGGACTCCAGTACATGCTATAAACAGACAGACTGAAGTTCCTGTCACTTTACTCTGTATCATATAGACATCTTAGGGAAGACTTATGCCTGGCTTACAGAACAATCTCAGATCCAAACTTAATGAACTTGCTGCATATCCATAAATCAAATGGGACTAAGGCCACTAGTTCCAGGGACCTAAATATGGCCTGCAACTTAAATAGGACATGCTAGAGGGACATATTTATCCCCCACCTACTGCCACATCTTTGGAATAGGCTACCTATTCATGTGAAACAGAGCACCTATATGATCCTGTTCAAAAGGAACCTGGATGAGTGGATAGAGCACCATAAATTCTTACCAGGAATAGCATCCAAAACCCTCCTGGACATGGGCAGTCATTACTAAATGCAGTCTTGGGTATTAACTAACATTTCTATACCATTACATTGTGATGAAATGGCTAAGCTTGAAATGACCTTGGGGTTGATAGCCTCGTAATCTCTTATGATCCTCTATACACACACACACACACACACACATATATATATATATATATATATATATATATATATATACACACAAATCTATTTACAAAGTCATACAAAACGTTCATCCTTATTAGACCCCCACTCTTTATTCCATAACCAGCCTGTGATTTTACTTAATATGGTTGCTAAAATCCATTTACCTTTAAACATAATTTAATTTACTCTTTCATTACATATAACTCATATAACATAAAATACATTTTATCTATTCATTTAACATATTCTTTACTTCTATTCTTATAATATCCATATTTAATCATATCCATGTGTATTCTGTCCACTTCTTTCATACCTTTTTCTTCTTGACAATGTAAACATATTCTATCACTTTTTTCTTATATGGCATATTTCCTTTTTCTGTCAATGTATCTATTACCAGTCTCCACAAAAAAAACTTGACATTCTACTTTCTGATTACACGTTTTGCTTCTTATTTTTATACTTAAATTTTACATCTTTTAGATTTTCCCATGGTTTTACATAGTAATGTTTTATCATTGTTTTCTTACACCATACGTTTCTATCATTTTCTATATCATCAATTTTTATTTTGCACAAAAATATATTTTCTTGGTAATATTTTGTTTCTTCATTTATACACTCTTTTTCTCTTTTACTCATTTTTAAAATACCCCAAAGATTGTCATACTTATATTTATACAAACTGACTACTAATCTCTCATCTTTTTCATTTATTCACTTTAAGACTTTGTACAAATTTACTGAAGCAGCACATACCACTGGATTAATTTACCCTAAACCTATTTCTTCTTTATTTACATAGAAAATCTGTCTTTTTACTGGGTTTAATCTAGAACTTCATATAAATTAAATAATTCTATTCATTTTCAAATACTGTTGGCAACATAAATACACTTGCAAATTATGCCATTTTCCCATCAGTATTGTATTTAACAAATATTTTTTTTCTGAATTATAATTAATTTGTTCTCCAGAAAAGACAGATTTGTTTTATTTATTGTATTGTTTTTCCTATTGAATTCTACTTACATCTTTATTCCCAAATATTATCCCCAACACAGAAATTACATAACTGTAAAATATATACCCCCAATCTTTACTACATCACCTAAATCTTTACTTTTGACATTATTTAAAGCCATCCCTATCATCTAAAGACACTCATTTGTGCACATTATTACTTCTTTTACCCACATTTTATTTCTTTGCAATTATTATAATGTCATCTGCATATCTCAACAGAACTGGAATTCTTAACCCTTCAGGTGTTAGATACACCACCCCCTTCATTTTGTAATTTATTTCAGATACTACCTCATTGATAACTAATATAAAGAGTATACAACTCATTGGACTTCCTTATCTTATACCACTCTTCATATGTACCTCTTGGCTTAACCAGCCACGAACAAGTATTTTTTACTTTATTATTGCTATATACTAATATACATAATTTGCCAACTTTCATACTTATATTACATTATTTCATTAATACCCATAAGATTTCATGTCAAGTTGTGTCAAATGCCTTATTAAGATCTCCTATCATGATTTTCACTTCTTATTTTCTATTCATAATATCATCCACAATTTTTCTATCATTAATAATTCTTGACACCCCTTCTCCTTTATACAGACTATCTTCCATACTATTTTCCATTTTAGTTTCAAATCACTTTTGTATTAAAGATTGTATAATCATTATTATTCAGTGCTATCAGTCTCCAGTTTTGTAATTGTATTCTGTCTTCCTTCTTCCATATGAATTTAAGTATTCCACTACATAATTTTTTATACACAAAATCTTCATTAACCGTTTATTCAAAATCTTTAAAAATATTTTTTGCCAATCCCTTAAATGTTTACACATTTCACACCCCATTCCTTCTGGTCCTGTAGCTGAATCTACAGTTACTTGCTCTAATGCTTTGTCTAGATCATTTAAAAAAATTTCCTTTTCAACTCTTAATTTTCTCTTTTTGCTAGCTTTTTTACTTTCCATGTTGTTTTCACTACCTTCCTTTTTTCTAAATAATTCTTGTACATATTGTACTACACTATTCATACACTTTTCCTGAGTTCTTTCTATTTCTCCTTTTACATGTTTTATTTCTCTCATTACACTACCATCTTGCTTTACTAATCTAAGTAACTCAATACTTTAATTTTCCTTGTAAAAATATATTTGCGTATATAACAATTCTTGTGTTTTTTAGGTTTCTTTCATATATTTTATAATTGTCAAAGTATTTTATATTATGTTCTAAATCTTACAATACATAATTATATGTTCTTTTATATTTTTCTTTTTCTACTTTTCTCACATTGTATTGTTGCTGTCTTTCTGCTTTTCCCGGTTAGGGGTTGCCACAGCAGAACTCCGGTCCACTAATGATTGGCAGTAGATTTTCATGGTGCCAAGTTGCCAGCTCAATGCCCAACCTTCAACTAAGGCATGCCCATTCACGCATATATTGCCACTATAAAATCATTTTTATATTTTCCTTAAATATCATCCACCATTCAGACCAATTTTTATAAAATGTTCTAATTTATTTCCTTCTTCATTCCATGATTTCTCATTTATCCTTTTTATTCCTTTGACTATTTTATAAATTCCTTGTTTTCCTTTATCTCTAGCCATATTGCAAGATGATCAGAAAATCCTGTTTAAGCTATCCCCTTCTCCTATAACTAAACCTTCTAATTCTATAAAATAATCTATTTCAGTTCTATACATACCCTTTTATAACTTTGTGAATATTTGTCCGAAAGATTTAATTTACCACATCTTATAACTTCTAACATTTTTCTTATATCATTTCCTTTCTTTTTACACTTGCCTCTTAAATCACAATTAAAGTCTCCTGTTATTATAATATTCATATCTGTCACTAAATTGTTTAAAATCTGAAGAAATAAGTTTTCCCTTTCTTTACAATTAGTGTAAGTGTATCATGTTATTATTCTATATACTTGTTCTTTCCATTTTAAATCTATAATGGTTAATCTTCCCATTTTAGCTAAAGTTATATGTAATATCTTTACTGTATTTATACATAATGTGGTATTCCAGAACATCTCCCATTTCCTAAATTCCAGATTGTCTTTCCTCCCCATAGTTCCTCTGTTTTTAATCTTTCTTCATTTGTTAAAACATTGTGTCTTCTAATAAAATTATATCTGCATCACTTATATTACACCACTCCAGAATTCCTATTCTTCTTACTATATTCTTAATACTATTCACATTTACAGAAAGCACTCTAAAATTTTCATTTTCCTTAGATTCATGGTTCATGAGTTCATAGTTAATTACTAGGCTAGCTTTCTTAACAGGCCATTCTAAGCATAATCAATTTCCTTTCCAAAGGTGACAATCAAACACTGTACCTTACAGCCATAAGGCAAAGACTTTACCGTTAATGCTTGGGGATTGATAAAATGGTTAAAGACTTTTTTTCATCCTTTCCCTTTTTTTTTTTGTACTTTTCCCTTTAAATTTTATATTTTTGTTTTTTTTACCCTTTTACCAATATAATTATTTTTTCTTGTAATACCTTACAATGTATGTCTTCTTCATCACATATTTCAGAACATTTTTCTGTTTTCTTTATTTTTTCTCACCTAATTTTTTCTTGTGTTTCTACTACTTGTAAAATGTCTTCTCTTTGTTCATTTAGTCTCTGTTTTTTCATTTTCCTTACTCTTATTTTTATGTTTGTAATCCTGCCATAAATATCCAACTTTGTTACATTTACAGCATTTCAATTCACATTTATTTTTTAGTCAAATCCCATTTCCCACAAATATAACATTTTCTTTTGTCACAGTTATTTATTAAATGTCCTTCTTTTCAAGAAAAAAATCAGCACAAAGATAAGCTATGAGGTATAATCCTCTAATATTATGATTTACTGTTATAGTGACCATCACTAAAAAAATTCTTACCCTACTTTTGTTAATGCGTGGCATCAAATCTTTTAAATCTGACTGCACAAAATCAACAAACTCAGGCACAAAGCACCTTGGTTTAATATCTCATCTACATGAATGACCAGTGACCCATTTGCATTGCATGGCACATAAACTCATTACATCTCAATGGCGTATATCAACAGCATGAGACAGCAAATATCCGTGTGGATCAATGCACAAGCAAACATCCGTGTGCGTCAATGTGCAGGCAAACATCCATGTGCACCAATATTCAGATAAACATCCATGTGCATCAATGTGCAGGCAAACATCCATGTGCACCAATATTCAGATAAACATCCATGTGCGCCAATGTGCAGGCAAATATCCATGTGCACCAATATTCAGATAAACATCCATGCACATCAATGTACAGGCAAACATTTATGTGAATCAATGTGCAGCAAACATTCACATAAATCAATGTGCAGGCAAACATTCACATGTATTCAAATAAACATCCATGTGCATCAATGTTCAGGCAGACATTTATGTGAATCAATGTGCAGCAAACATTCACATAAATCAATGTACAGTCAAACATTCATATAAATCAATGTGCAGGTAAACATTCATGTTCACCAATATTCAGATAAACATCCATGTGCATCAATGTGCAGACAAACATCCATGTGCATCAATATACAGGCAAACATTTATGTGAATCAATGTGCAGCAAACATTCACACAAATCATTGTGCAGGCAAACATCCACGTGCATTAATGTGCAGGTAAACATTCATGTGCACCAATATTCAGATAAACATTCCTGTGCATCAATGTGCAGGCAAACATTTATGTGAATCAATGTGCAGGCAAACATTCACATAAATCAATGTGCAGGAAAACATCCACATGCATTAATGTGCAGGTAAACATTCATGTACACCAATATTCAGATAAACATCAATGTGCAGGCAAACATTCACATAAATCAATGTGCAGGCAAACATTCACGTGCATTAATGTGCAGGTAAACATTCATATGCACCAATATTCAGATAAACATCTATGTTCATCAATGTACAACTAAACATTCATGTGAATTAATGAGCAGGTAACCATTCATGTGAATCAATGTGTAGGCAAACATCCATGAACATCAATGTACAGGCAAACTTCCATGTGAGTATGCTGATTCATTTTTTTCTTAGGTCTTCTCTCTCTGTAGTCTTGTAACTGTCTTTGAATGACTATAAACTTTGTGTGCACAAGGCTGGCCACTATTTAGTGCAATTCAGGGATAGGAAGGGATGTTAAAAGAATATTTTTTTCTGACTGGATAGCAAGCGTAAACCAATTCTGTAGGTAGGGAAACACAAAGGCACACAGAAATAGTTAATTGGCACTGTGTCTTGAGCCATGTAAATTCAGAAGCAGTATTTACAACTTGCTATTTGGCTTGGGGGTGCACAGTGGCATAATGAGCATTATACATTGAGGTTCTCTGGTCCAGCTCTCACTTTAATTACCTCCTCTGTTGAGTCTGCATGGCCCCATAAAGTCACATCAGATATCTTCAGGTCATCTTGTTTCTTCCCATGTTGTAAAGTCATGTGGTAAGTAGATCGATGGCTGTAAATGGTCTGTAGCTTGTATATTGTGTGTGTATGTGTAAGTGTCTTTGTGCACATATGTGTATGCAATACAACAGAAATGCCTGACTATTTACTTCCATTCTCTACTCGTCTGTAAAATCTGTGGGTGTTGTAGACTGTTCATGCTGTCCCTATAAGAAACAGATGTAACCTAACATCATTGGATGGATGTTGGCTTGGTGAGGCTAGTAAGAGTTCTCTTCTGACTCACAGTGAAGGTTTTGGAGAGAGAAGGCAATGCAAAGTTTTGACCATCGAGATCTGGAATGACAGCTGTCTCATAAATGACTTTTACATACATGCTGTAAAACACTGTTTTAGAAATTACATCAATAAAATATTTGTTTTTATTCATATAGTGGCCATGACTAACATGATAATAACATTATAAGGGGATCCAGTATTTGTCTACCTGGGATGACATGGTCAACAGACCATAATGCTTTGCCAGAGATGGCCTATACTTGTCACCCCTGGGATTCTGGATACTGGCTAAGGCTATTGCTGCCGCTATAGTGTCTTTTTTAGGCAAGGTTCAAATGACAAATTCACCACTGTAACAGGAACAAGCAAGCAAAAACTAACGGTAATGCTACTCAATGCTTGAAGTCTAAATCTCCTTAAAATGGAGAACATAGATATCTGTGCAGTGACTGAGACCTGGTTCATGGCTCCAGAGAGCACCCCTGCATTACCAGGCTATAACTCATACCACACTTTTCGGCCACCTAACCTGGACCGGAACACCAAAGGTGGAAATGTGTCCATATTCATTAAGGATATCCACATCTCCAGGCTAATTGCTCAGCATAATGCATCCGAGGTTATCCAAGTGCAACTAACTCTGGGCAAAACTGCAATCCAAATTGTAGCTTGCTACAGATCCCCCACCATGCCCCAGGATTCCCACTCCTCTTTTCTTGATATACTGGAAAATATTAGGGTTCAACCAAACAACCTAATAATGGGCGATTTCAACTACCCCACCATTAACTGAGAAAACTACTCATGTACCAACTCCTTTGCTCAACGCTTTCTGGAATTCATAAATTCCAATGCACTGGATCAACTTAAACACACCCCCACCAGGGGGCAACAATATCCTAGACCTAGTCATTACCAACATGAGTGACCGGTGTTCTACACCTGAAGTCAACTCCTCTTTGGTCAGATCCGACCATAAGCTAATCACCCTAGACATCCACATCTTGCCCCCATCCCCCATTAAAGAAATCATGTTAAAAAATTTCTCCAAAACCAACTTCATGCTTCTTAAGACAGAAGTGGCGAACTTCATGACACCCATGCAGATGGACAATACAGTTATGACTGCTGAATCCTACACAGATGCACTCTATAAGCACTTACACAAGTGCATGGATTGTGCTATCCCAAACAGAACCAAGACGCTATCCTCCAAAAAAAGGAAGCCAATATGGTGGTCCCTTGCCATAAACAAACTCTACAACAGAAGGAAGAAACTGTTGCAAAAGAGAGTAAAATCCCATGAGTGGAGGAGTTCCCTGGTCAGCCTCAGTAAGAAGCTGAGATCCCTTATGAGATCCTACAAAGCTAGCTATGAAAACAAAATCACCACTGATTCTAGAGACAACCACAAAACATTCTATAGCTATGTTAAGAATCTCAGTGGCAACACCCAGATCTGCTCTGAATTACAGCACAACGGCATGAAAATTACAGAACCAACTGATATTGCCAATGTCTTGGCAGATAGGTTCAGTGCTAACTTTACCCCCCTCTCACCCCCTAAAGGGTCCATATCTATACAGGAAGAATGCAGAGTCTCTGTAATCACAACTACACAGGTAAAAGCTGCACTCTCTAAAGCCAAAAACACAGCATCCATGGGACTGGACAACATACCAGGCTGCGTTTTACATGGACTTCAGAATGAAGTGTATCCCCACCTATGCACCATGTTCAATCATAGTCTCACATCAGGCTTTGTGGCCACTGAATGGTGCACAGCAACAGTTATCCCACTCCACAAAGGGGGAGCCACCACTGTTCCCGGGAACTATTGCCTTATTAGCCTGATGAGCCTGGTCTGTAAGGCCATGGAATGTATCATCACAGAACTCATAAACAAAGACATTGGTAACCTCCAAACTCTGGACCCCACCCAGTTCGGACTTGTGAAAGTCAGGTCATGCCTCCTGAACTTGATTGAGTTCTTTGAGGCAGTCACCAAAGCTGTAGATGAGGCTAAGGTGGTTCACACAGCCTATCTTGACCTCTCCAAGGCTTTCAACACCATCAACCATTCTGGAATTATAGCTAAACTCACTAAACTAGGTATAAATCCCTACATCACAAGATGGGTTGCCAGTTGGCTCACTGACAGAACCCACATTGTAAAAGTTGCAGACTCCAAATCTGACTTCAAGCCAGTGACAAGTGGAGTACCACAGGGTTCAGTCCTGGGACCTCTCCTGTTTGGTATTTACTTCTCTGAAGTACAGGCTAACACAGAAGGCTGTTGGCTAACAAAGTTCACAGATGACTGCAAACTAGGAGCCATAGTTGAGTCACCAAATGATGTGGACATCCTACCGAAGGGCCTCACTGAGACAGATGCCTGGTGTCAGAGCCATGGCCTCAAGCTCAATGCCAAAAAGTGCATTGTCATCACCTTTGGTAAAAACTCTGTACCCATGAACTACCACATAGGTGGCAGTCTACTTAATGCCAAATGTGTGATAAGAGACCTGGGGACCCAAGTGGACAGTAGTCTCTCCTTTGATAATCACATCACCACAGTAGTCAGGAAATCCTTCTACTTGGCACACCTCATCATAAAAGGGTTCTCATCTAGGAAAGAAGAGGTCATTGTTCCCCTCTACTTGACACTCATTAGACCCATTGTAGAGTACAATGCCTCTTTTGGAATGTACCTCACAAGACATCTGCAGCAGCTGGAAAGGCCACAGAAGTACCTCACAAAGAGGATTACTGGCCTCAAACAGATGCCCTACACTGATCGTTTCAAAAAACTCCAGCTTTACTCTGTAGCATATCGCCTACTCCGAGGTGATCTCTGCCTAACATATAAAGCTATGTCAAATCCAGAGCTGTTGGACATGCTACACCTAAAGAAATCCCAATCCCTCTGAGCTACATGCTCTGGGGACCTAAACCCTGTCACCACAATAAACAGGACATGCTAGAGGGATAGATTCCTGTCCCAGAGACTTCCCATACTCTGGAACAAGCTACCCATCTATGTCAAGCAAAGTTCCTCATTAGCACTCTTCAAGAAAAATCTGGATAAGTGGATGGGAAATAGGAAATACACCCCGGGGATCACTTCTGTGGCTCTGCTTAACAGGGGCACAGGAAAATAACTTTCTTGGTTGGCATAAGCCAGGGAACCTTGTTGGCTAGGGTTACTTAGGCCCTTTGGCCTATAGCCTAGTACCTACCTATGAATCTATGATATTATTTCTGCTAGGCCTGGCACTGTAGGTGTATACCTTAATAAACTTTTCCCTTATTGCGTCTTTCAGGGTATTATCTATTTTGTGGGTAGAAATACGCACCACTGTCAGATATCCCTAAGCTATTCAGTCTTCAGGTTGCTAATTTTTATCTAAATTTTCTGAGCTATCCACCTTTTAGGGCAAATACTGCCCCAGTGCATTAGAATCCAACCCAGTATCTATATCTTGAAAGAACACAATACATCATTGCTTTCACTTTTAACGTAACTGCAGAGTATTAAAGTATGCATGAAGTCTTTTCTGTCAGCATAGTATACAATGCCATGTTTTTTCTTTGTAATAGTTTGGGGTCCAGTATTAAAGTATTTTCCTTCTATTTATTTTCTATTAACTGCTTGCCAGCTTTCATTGCTGTTAACAGATCAGTACGAGGGTACTGACTTGAGTACTGGGTAAGAAAACAGGTGTGATTCTGCAAATAAAGACTGCTTGCCCCAGTCGTCTCATTTTACTACTCCTGTATATGCTACAAATTCTACTATATACAATCTAACAACAGTAAAATAAGTACTAACTAGTGTATATTAACATTTTCCTAGGAAAATAAATAATTAGAACAAATAATTCAGCATTTACAAAATATGTTAAGATGTGTTAAATTCTGCTACTGTTTAAGCCATTCTAAGTAATAAACTCACCAATAAAAGCATACATAGCTGTCCCAAAATTAACCCTGGAGATAAATAGATGAAAAAAAGCATGCTAACCCACATCTTTTCTTCAGAGAGTAGTTTTCTGAATGAATTTTAGTGCCTGCCTGTAAGAGGGGATACAGAGTATAGTTTACATAGACCTGCTTTAGAAGTTTTTTTTGTTGTTTAGGTTCATTTAAATATTGTTACTGAAATCGGACATTATCATCGCATGATTGCCAAGTAATCAAGTGCTGTCCTATGTTTCTTCAGTGGTTCTGGCAGTCTGGAATTGCTCCATGAGGAATAGTTCACCTGCTGAATTAGAGAGAGGTTGTTATTGCATTAGTTAATGGTAATCCAGTGTTAAAATATCCTCTGCTCTGAAGTAGGGCAGACTAATCATACTGCACCAAATACCAGATGAAATGGGAGGGGGTGTCTTCTGGTGCACTGTACTAAGTCTTGTCCCAGGGGGGTAATGTGGATTAAATGGGTGTAGCACTTTATTCAGGGTAAACATCTGAGGGATAACAAGAGCAATACATTGTTATGAAGCTCAAGGTTCTGCTAATGAGTGTTTTACCTTAAATTTAATGTTATTTTGTTTATCCTGCCTTCATTTTCAGTTCAACATTTCTTGTAACAGACTAACACAAGACAAAGACAATGCCTTTATAAATCATGAGACACCTATGATGGAATATAGCAAACACAATGATTACTCACTCAGGGTAGAAGTGACAGGCTATGTAGCATTTTCGCACAAAAGCACTGTTTTCAGAATGCAAGAAAAATCTAATGAAACTTCTTGCCATAAATAAGCCAAAGGATAATCATTCGCTGGATAAAGTCAGGGCACTCATCAACACTTGTTTATCATGCTGGTGGAAAAATATTTGTATTAAAAATGGAGATTATTCCTGTTTAACCAATATAATTCTCAGAAATAATTTAACTGATATTGTTTATCCATCCACATTTAGATTAGTCATCTGAAATTAAAATGGAAGACTTTAAATATCATTAAAGCATACTTTTGTATTTACTTGTGATTGCAAAATTCACATTCAAGTTTTTACTTCCGAAAGCTAAATGGACAATATTATCAAACTTTATTTTCTAGTGAAACATATTTTCAGCTCAATACAAAACAGTGACCATGCTGCACCTACTATTTTATTTATTTATTTTATTTGTTAACCAGGTAAGCCCACAGGACACAAGTGTCCCCTTTCAGGTGTGACCCAGGAGCACTGTCTGGTTATAGGGACTTGCTCAGTCAAATGAATGTGGAAGGAAGCAACCCTTGTTCCGCTGACTACAGGAAGCATTGCATTAACAATTCAATGTCTTTATTCTCTGCACTAACTGCCTACCATCATAAACACCCTTTAACTTTAACATCAAAGGGCTGTCTCCTGACAGCTGTGTAAAAGACAGAGAAAGGAGATCCAAGCAGTTTCAAACAAAGCAGAATTGTATCTGAATATATTTTTCTATGGTTAAAAACATAATTGCATCTGCTCCCCAGAATGAAAATATATGACTTTTTAACTTTAACAGCTGCAACAAATATAATGTACATTATGCAGATTGTTGCTGCCAGTGAGAGGAACCTCCAGATGCCATCTAGGAGGCCCCGACATCCCTCAGACTACAAATTACCATTGTAAGAAAGTCAGTTTTGAAAATGAACTCCACTGAGCATGTAAGAACGAGAATGGCAAACATTCAAATAGGTATTTTTGGCAGCATAGTTGCCCTCCAGCCTTTTAAAAATGTAGCCTTCCTGTGATCAGCAGTCTGCTGAGTAAGCTACACAAATTGTTTAACTGAGAACTTGGCAGTGATGCAAACAGAAAACAAGGTTATAGAATTTTGTAAAATCACTCTAGTAAGCTGCCTTTATGGTGTGCATTGTGACAGTAAGATGCATAGCTGATGCAGTTTTTAGATACTTTAAAAAAAAACTGTGTCAGTAAAGGTGTGACAGCTTCGGGGGGGGGGGGATTTCCTTCTGTATGTGTGATCTTACAGTTGATCATACTAGTTGTGAAGGTGCAGGGTGCCTGCATTATTGCCATAGTAACCACACAAGAAAACACAATTTAAAGCATTTTTGCAAGAGTACTGCACTCCCTGTACCCCCTGCTCCTTACAACACACCTGAATCCCTAAATACACTCTATTTAGGGTTACGTCAACATGGAGAAAAGGGAAATAACTTGATTAGTACCGCGGTGGTGGTGCTGCAGTAGCGTTGTCGCCTCACAGTAAGATGCTGTCCGGTTCGATTCTCAGCTAGAACGTCTTCTGCGTGGAGACATGCGTGAATGGGCGTACCTTCGTTGAAGGTTGTGCGTCAGGCCTGGCAAGCCGGTACATAAAAATCAACTGCCAATCATTAGCGGACCGGAGTTCCGCTGTGGCGACCCCTAACCGGGAAAAGCCAAACGACACAAACAAATAGCTTCAGAGAAATATAGATAGACATTGGAGTCTGACAGCAAACACCTGCACTGAGAGGTGGCAAAGGTCTCGGCCCTCCTACAAAACACCTTTTAAATGAGAACTGCATAAGTTAAATGTATCCCAATGGTTTGTCAGATGGTGAAAAGCTCATAATGTGTGAGGAGCATTTCACTGTGGCAGGCTGAGCATCTCCTGTTTGCTGCCATAGCTTTTGTTTATGAAGAATGCGAAGAGAAGGCCAGTAAATGATCTTTGAGAAACTCATTTTCATTTTTCTTAGTGCTAGAGAATGCTGCAAATTGCATGAATTGCAGGTTCTGCTGGTTAAATAATCAGAAACCCAGATGACTGCTCCCATAGACTTATCCTCATCTGCTAGCTTATTTTAGGAAAATCCAGAAAGACAGCAATACATACTTTCCTTGTTCCTTCTGAGTGAGGGATGGTATCCGTGATTTTTAGCAGGGCAGTGGCTACCCTTTGGTCAGCTCTTTAGTCATCCCATTTGCCAGAAAAACAGAACACTGAAGGAGATAATTGATGAACTGTATGTCAACCACTTTCTCCAGGAATCTGCAAAGGTGTTGAAAAGTGGTGCAGGTATAGTGACTATGTGGCTTTGTTGGATAAAGCCCTGACTACACTGTGCCCAAATGAGGGAGGTTATTTATTGTTTTATGAAATGTTTGTTTTTCACTCTTGAAGACATGAGCAGAGGCACTAAGTGGGGATGTTTTAATGAAAGTGTGACAATAGGCATTTCTTGTCTCTTTATTTATAGTTTTTTGATTGCTTTTTAATATGTCATACCGTACAACACATTTTGTTTACTGTCCCTTTTAACTTGGGTGCAATGGTGACAAGAGAGAAGTATAGTGCATGGTCTTTTGATGCCATTTTATTTTATGTAGTTTGCAAGTTCTTTCTCTGATTATAGGCTTTACACAACACAGCACAGCAAAAAGAGACATTTTATGAGGAGACACAGCAGTAACTGATTAAAAGTTTATCAATTGTGTAAATGTGACAGAAGGTAAGGGTAGTGAACATCTGAGAAGTGATAACAGAAGGATGCAAATATATGTGGTGTTAAAAGATATGTGGTAGCCTCAATAATGTGGGTTTGGGAAAGACAAAAAAGAAATTCAGACAATGCAGAGTCCCTCAGCGGCGAATAATACAAAGATTGTGGGAGATGTGACATTTGAAGGCAAGTAGTTAAGAAGGCAAATACTGAAGAGTCTGGTGAGATGCAGACGGCAAGAAAGAGGAGAATGAGGTGTAAAAGACCTGTTCTAGTAAGGGTTAGAGTGTGTGTGTGTGTGTGTGTGTGTGTGTGTGTGTGTGTGTGTGTGTGTGTGTGTGCATCTGTGCTCATGTGTGGTCTCACATATGTGTGCGTATTTGTGTGTGTGACTCCATTATGACCTTTTCAGGGTACAAAAGAATAGTAAAAATTGAAATACTAATATGAAATATAAGGTGCTACAAGAAGTAAGAGTAAAAAAATATAGCACTCGGTCCTGTCTCCACCATGTAGTACATACGTTCAAAAAGTATGGACACCAGAGGTTGGACTATATAATGTAAAGGTATACTTCAACAAACAAAATACTGGCACACTTGGCTTTGCAGAGTCAAATAAAACAAACAGTACTTAATTACTTTTCATAACAGTGTTCATTCCTGCACAGCTCCTTTGGAGTGTAGGCTACTGTGGAAAAAAATCTATGAGTGCAGGTCTCTCCCGGGCCCAGCTTCCACTTCTGTAAGTAAGTATTCTCACAGGTTAGCCCCATCTGGACTCTGTCACATGACACTTCCAGGTCATCCTTTAAATGATCTTCTGAATTTGGAACTAACTTCCTCCCTGCAACTTTTGGACAGCCTCCTTATAGATCACCTTGATTGATTGCTTGATTAGGTAAATGATGTGGGAATATTCTCACTCCTCATACTGCAGTATACACTGAGCCACCATTTAAAAGCACATACAATTCCATAACCAACACGTTTCAAGTACCCCACTGCCAGAAAAAAGCTGGGGGGGGGGGTTGGAATCATAAATATAAGGTGTAAAGCTTGGACAACCCATCAATATTTCTGTTGACTAGGCCATGTTTTGGGGTCACTATCTATTGAAGAGGCTGGAGGGGCAGTGACCACTGGGACAACTTAGTATTCAGTTTACAAACTAAAGGGGATGGAGGGATAGTGAGTGACCACTGGTACACTTTAGTATTCCAAGCAGTTTACATATTAAAGGGGATGGAGGGACACTGACCACTGGTACAACTTAGTATTGCCATCAGTTTACCTACTGAAGTAGATGGAGGGATAGTGACCACTGGTGCAACTTAGTACTACCATCAGTTTACCTGTTGAAAGGGATGGAGGGAGAGTGACCACTGATACATCTTAGTATTACCATTTGTTTCCTTATTTAGCTATTGCAAAAGGAGCATTATGGTGTTACCAGACTGAAGTGCTTAGTTAGAAAACAGCATTTCAAGGCCTTAAGGTCCACTTTATAGCTAAGCACATTCTCCCTTTCTCTCTGTCTCTCAGTATGTGAATATCTCCTTTTTGCATTGCTCGCCTTCCTGCTGTTATAGTACAAGAGGTGTTTCACACCCTGAAGGTTTTGAGACAGCACTTCCCCAAACCTTCCTGCAACGTATCAGCACATAAAGTAAACTCTTTAGCAAAATCAGGAAATACAAACACAGTGTCAGAGCAAAGGACCTTTTTTATTTCACTGGATGCTCCATCTACCTCAAGAGATCATTGAAATTTGACAGGAGCTTCTCCCCTAGTGACATCTGTCAAAGTCACTAAATATACAGAACAGGAACACAATCACTGTACGTTTGAAAAGCTCTTTTAATTCTGGTACCTCGGCCTTCGCCTTCTCCTGGTATTCCAGGAGAAGGCGAAGGCCGAGGTACCAGAATTAAAAGAGCTTTTCAAACGTACAGTGATTGTGTTCCTGTTCTGTATATTTAGTGACTTTGGAGCATTGAAGGAGTGGAGGTGTTGTATTTTGTACTGACATCTGTCAAAGGACAGGTCATAGTCACAAAACTGGGCATAAAACGTTCTGTAGTGCCCACCTAGTTCAAAGAAAACTTCACTTGTCTCTCAGTATAGTATAGTGCAATATACTGTGGTATAGTATATAGGCCACATTTTATGGCCTCTATTTTTCCTAGTTGTGGTCTTATCACCCCTTTTCCAATAAGGAACCCAAAGCACTTTTTTAGCTTCTGCCATGGCCAGTTTACCTTTCTTAGCATTTATAGTCAGGTTTGTCTGACTTGTGAATTCTAACACAGCCTGCACTTTTGCACAGTGAGGTTCTCCTGTCATCTGAAAGAAGGCCCATGTCATCCATGTAAGCAGCAGCAGATTGTGAGTGGGTCTTCGATGCTTTACCTATTGGCCTCTGAAAGGTGGTTGGGATTCCATATAGGTCAAATGATAGCACTGTGTACTGAAAAAGAACATCAGTGGTCACAAGAGCAGCATTTTATTGGTAGAGTGAGTGAGTAAGTGATATTTCTAGCATCCCTTAAATTACATGGCCTTGCCTAGGTTCTCTGTGAAGTTATCAGTTCTGGGCATAGGACAGCTATCAAATTTTAAAATATCATTCAGTGTCCTGAAGTCTTTCATTTATTTTATTTTATTACTTGTTAAGTGGGTATGCTGACTGGTCATTTGACCCTTTTCATCCATGACACAGGCTCAAATGAGGAATTGTGAAATGCTAATGGTATAGTTAGGAAGACAAAAATTGAATAGAAGCTCAGATCTCATACCATTAAGAAATACTCATCAGTGTTGTCTCAATACTACAGGTACTGTATACAGAAAATAAACTAAAATGAATAATAGATATTGTGACTTTTATGGAAAAAATGCATTCACACATAAGCCACCTACTCTAAATTCTTACTAACAAATAGAGGGTTATAGATATAGCCAGAGTATCAGAATTTAAACACACTGTAAAGATGGGAGTTGCCTGTGCCTCCTTTAGAACAGCTGGAATTACCATCTCTCCAGGTGAAGAGGAAAGACCGGAGTCAATACCTCCAGACAAGATATTATTAGCCTGGTAGGACAAGAATGCAGACCACATATATTTAGACACATTCTTGAACCCAATAGAAACAAAATCATTGTAAGTAAAGATAGTAAATGCCTACCAATACCATGGCAGCACAAATGATCCAAAACCACTAAATTACCCCATACATTCTCCATGTGACCCATTCGCACTGTATGAGACCTAGTGAAGAACCAAAAGCCAAGTACCCACCCTTTGCTTGACAAAACTCTCTGGGTGGTGAGACATTCCGACTTGTATAGCCTTCCCACCACCCAAAAAAAAGAGCATTTGGCCTATATGCCATAAAGGAGATGTCAAGTCAAAGTAAACTTTATTGTCATTCAGATTCTACAACTTGTGCATCACTGAACAAAATTTTGTTAGTCCTTCTCAAAGTGGAGGCATTTTCACACACAGAAAGTCTGTAATACAGCAGTTGCTACGGACATTGCACACATTATTGGCTTAGACTCCTAACTAAGTATCCATAAAAATTGTACAGAAAGGAGAAGTGTTTTACAGTAATCATTAATACACATTTAGGATTGCTGTCATCATTACTGCAAGTTTTTGGATTGCTGTAATCATTATTGCACATTTAGGATTGCATAAGAATATGAATTAAGAGAATCCCAGTGGGTTTATTGCACCAAAGTTATTGCACAAAAATATGTATGTCTTGGTTCATATACAAAGACCTCCTTCATAATATTCACATTTTGTAAATCAAATAATTCTCATTGAAGAAAAAAACTGTCCTTGAGCAGACTGATGTGTCATAAATTATGTTCTAGGCCATCAACAGCCCTCCTATTTCTATGAAGCTCATACCCTGGCTCCTTTGGCTCAAAGCGGACTGGAAGTACAGAACTTGGGGCTAACAGATCCACAGCATCATCATAACCTCATTTGCCCAAAGAACTCTTTCTGGAATAGAAACACTGTCTTCCTGAAGCTGCTGATGCAGAAAAGGAGCCAAGTGGTCTGAAGTGGTCAGACCAAAGTTATTATAATACACTAGTGCTAAGCCAAGGGGTGTGCACACAATTTTGCTTGATCATAAATCAAACTAGGCAGTGATCTGACCAAGCAAGCTATTACATTGCCAAGCCTATGAATACCAATTTGGAAAATTAAGCCTGGAGTGTGCCCATACTGATGAACAGCAGAGCTAATAGTTTGTTCAGCCCAAATCCTTTCATATACAATGAAATTATTTTACAAAAGCCACAAACCCTTTGTCCACTAGCCCAAATCCTTTCATATACAATGAAATTATTTTACAAAAGCCACAAACCCTTTGTCCACTACCTTCATTTTACCCAAAACCAACCAGCCGAACAATGTCTACAGGTATGAAACACTCAAACTCTTGAAAGAGCAAATTCACACAAACTGGTGGCTGGGAGCGCCAGCTTGAGCTATTTTCAGTTCACATGACAAAAGATATAAAATAGCCAACTGCATGACTCCCAGTCCAAAGTGGTGCAGAATGCTGTAGAGCAGTGACCAGAACAGATGCAAGAGCCACCAAAATGGGAGTATAACCACCATCTAACCAAATCTCTTTTATAAATACCAGACAAAATGACTAGAGCAAACCTGTAAAATCCCATACTTACTCAGGACAGAGCTGCAAAGCATGGATGCATTACCATGGTTCCCTTCAGAATGTCGAATTTCCAAAACGTCAAATTTCATATGGTCGAGACCATATGATCAAAGTTTTCAAATCTCGAAATTCTGAACAGAGATCTGCATGCAGCATGAAACAGGAGATTTCCCTTTTTCTCACTGTAGTGCAATCACGGAGTTGGTATATTTAAGTAGCGGGAATGTGGGGGGTGCAGTGGGGCTTGACCCCCTGCAAAAACATTGAAAAACTTGGTTTTGTATTTTTTTTATTCATTTCAGAGTTTCGAGATTTCAAAACTTCAATCATATGGTCTCGACCATATGAAATTCAAAGTTTTGAAAATTTGACATTCTGAAGTGAATCTGTCCTCAGCATAGCTCAGATCTACACAGATCTACACACCCCAAACCTCAATTCACAAATTCCAGCAAGCATAGCTAGAAACCCATAGACTGAGTGCACACATACTAGTAACACATGTACTTGACACTGAAGATTATAGACAAAAGAAGCAAACGAAAACAAAAAAACACTTTTCCAGGTATAAAATGCCCTCCCATCTGGGGCATTTTATTCTACCTCACACCCCTTATATTGTTATTCCTACTCCATGTTTGTTGCACCTTGGGAAAACTACAATCCACAACAGACAGTGAAGAGTTGTCTCAGGGGAGACTGCTGTCATGTAAAACATCAAACAGAATAAACAATCAAGCACAAACAAATTGCTCCTGTACTAAACATGCAGCAACACACAACCAGTTGCTACTTCAAATTGTGAATCTCAGACAACTGTGATTATGTGTAATTTGGTATCAAACAACAGTAAGTATACCTCAAAGCACTAGGACAGACAGAAACTATGACCAGTGTCCTATGATGCAAGTGAAAATAAGACTTCCCTTATGCTTTATTTTTTTTTTTTATATACCTGACCTCCTACAAATCATAAAAGTATGTTGAGGTAGGCAGGAGGGTATAAAGGAACTGTGTGGCAACAGGTGGTTACAGTGAAAACTTTGACTGAAGCAATTAAACCCCACTGGTATTAGAAATGGGTTGAATTAGGACGTGTAGTTACAGAACAACTGCCAAAGAGTGACACAGCAAATCTTGAGCATAGCAAGCATACCAATGAATAAAATAATAAGAAAAAAACGAATTACCAACATATTACTGAAATTCACATACTTAGTGAAAAAGAATTACATGTAATAAAACTGAGTGTAAAGTATAACAACAGATACAGTTCACATAATGTAATGAAAATACCAACACATTTCCAAAGGTCCAAATAATCTATGCAGACAAGCATGATGATAGCAAACAGCAAAACAGCAGGCTATAGGTCACACTTTCTACAACATTACATGAAACAAGGAGAATAACAAAGCGGCAGCAAAGACGATGCATGCAGATGCCTAGTTCAGCAGTCCTCAACAAACCTATCCACTGACAGAGATCCAATCAAAGTGACAGCTGAAAACAGAATTCAACAGTACTCAACAAACCTATCCACTGACAGAGATCCAATCAAAGTCACAGCTGAAAAAAGAATTCAACAGTACTCAACAAACCTATCCAATGACGGAGATGCAATCAAAGTCACAGCTGAAAACAGAATTCAACAGTACTCAACAAACCTATCCAGTGACAGAGATCCAATCAAATTCACAGCTGAAAACAGAATTCAACAGTACTCAACAAACCTATTCACTGACAGAGATCCATTCAAAGTCACAGCTGAAAAAAGAATTCAACAGTACTCAACAAACCTATCCAATGACAGAGATGCAATCAAAATGACAGCTGAAAACAGAATTCAACAGTAGTCAACAAATCTATCCACTGAGAAAGATCCAATCAAAGTGACAGCCAAAACCAGAATTCAACAGTACTCAACAAACCTATCCAGTGACAGAGATCCAATCAAAGAGACAGCTGAAAACAGAATTCAGCAGTACTCAACAAACCTATCCACTGAAAGAGATCCAATCAAAGTGACAGCTGAAAACAGAATTCAACAGTACTCAACAAACCTATCCACTGACAGAGATCCAATTAAAGTGACAGCTGAAAACAGAATTTAAAAAGCATTTACAGACTGAGGGGAGCTAAGGCTTGTCCAATTATTTACACTCAAAAACTGAGGAAAACAATTACCAAGCAAAACAAAGGCATAAGGCCAGTATAGAGGGTATTGCAGTTGCTGACATTTTTAAAGGTTACAGCTGACAGACTATGTAAGCAAACAGAGCTAGCATAGGCAAAAACATAAATTGAATAAATATTACAACACTTGTTAATCTTTTTTTAAAACAAAATGCAGCCCAAAACAAAGATCTGTCCAGATGAACAGAGGGTCAATGGCAGTGAAAAAGAGGCATCACAAAGCTAGCAACCAAGCAATCAGTCAGGAGTAAGACACAGGCCCAAACAACCATACTAGAAATAGTGATAAAAAACTGGAAGTGAGATCTAAAGTGGTAGGAGCAAATTACAAAGAAAAAAACAGGAACTGTGGGAACAATACATGCAGAATAATGTTTTGGAGGAGGAATGATATTTGAGGGAAAGCAAGAATTGAATGAGCTATGTATTGTTCGGTTGTCAATGATTGTATAAAATATTATATGTGATGTATAATGTTTGCAACTGAAAATAAGTCAATATTGTTTGTTTTCATTTATATAAATGTATGATTGTCTATGTTATAAGTGATAATTCAGTGAAATTGTTTTTTGTTAAAAAATGGCACAAGCCCAAACAAAAACACTGCAGCTAGCAATAAGGAAGAAAAATAAACCAGTTCAAACTCAAGTAAGTTATCCTGGAAAGCATGTACAATGAATCTTCCAAAAAATATGCCTCTGTAAGCCTACAGAATGAATGCTGTAGTAATCATCAGCCAGAACAATGTACTAGTCAGGAAGCAGTGCATAAGTCACATGATTCAGAGCAACAACAAAGAAAAAAGCAGGCCCCCAAGATGATAAATTGCTACAAAGGAATATGCTGGAGTTGCAGCATTTGTTAGACACACACTGCCATTTTGCAAATGTATCAGACACCCTCCATCATTTTGCACGTGTCAGGCACCCTCTGCCATTGTGCACATACATCAGACACACTCTGTAATTGCGCAAATGTTTTAGACACCCTCTGCCATTGTACACGTGTCAGACACCCTCACCATTGTGCACATGCATCAGAGACAGTCTGCCATTGCGCACAAGCATCAGACACACTCCGCCATTGTGGACAAGCATCAGACACCTTCCTCCATTGTGCAGATGTGTCAGACACTCTCCACCATGGTGCACATGCATCAGGTACACTCTTCCATTGTGTACATGCATCAGGCATACTCCACCACTGTATACATTCATCAGACTAATGTCGCCATTGTGCTCAAGCATCAGACACCCTCTACCATTGTGTACATGTTTTAGACACACTCTTCCATTGTATACATTTCAGACACCGTCTACCAGTGTGAACATGTTTTCAGCACCTGACATTGAGACATTATCATCTTTCTATCATTGGATTTCAATACCCCCTAGACATATACCCAAACAGCTTTTGTTGCAACTCTCTCTCCCTCTCTCTCTTGCTGTCTCTCGATCTGTCTGACAGGTTACATTTTCTGTAATGCCAGTAGCTCTGGTATGGAAAAACAAACTGTCCATCATACCTTCAATACACTAATTATTGATGGACATGGGATGAAAGCTAGAGAAAACAGTTCTTAGTAGTGAGGTACCATTCAGCTCTGGCTAGGGCATGGTAGGTAAGAACAGGCTAAGGAGCAATTACTGAAAGCAAACCAGTTGCAAGTGTGCTTAGGCTATCTGACTCTAAGATGGATGATGTTTCCATCCCAGCATTGACCAACTCTAAGATGGGTGATGAGCAGTGCTTCTATTACAGATAATTACTGTCAGCTGAAGCAGAAAACAGATGTAAACTCAATCTCTTGCTAGCTGAGGACAAGAAAGAGATGTCCAAAGAGAGAAAGGTATACCATGTTTGCTCTCCACTGTTTTCAGCTTTTGAAAGTGTTCTTGAATTAACCTTGGACTGCATGTTACATGGGAGTGCATCCCATTGGTCCCAGTATAGGATGCATTCCATTGGACATTGCAAGGGGTGCATCTCATTGTCCATGTATGGGGTGTATCCCATTGGTTCCTGCACTAAGCCACTGTCATCTTTTGAGAAGTGAATATAGGCAGGAAGCTTCTTCCTCCAGCATATTTGGATAGCTGTGTTAAATTTATAGCATTTATGACAGTGTTTTGCATCAAAATTCTTTTCCCTGTAGCACAGAAAATGCTGGTGTGGGTCTTGTTTCATCATATGACAGCCACAGAAACATTTTCATGACTTAGCAGCTTTAGATATCAAACACAAGATCTTTCCATGATGAATTTCAGGATCTAGTGCTAAAATATGCAAGAAGTGAGAAAAGAACTGCATCAGATTGTGATGTTAGAACATGCAACTGTAACTGCAGAGGAGTGTATGTGTGTGTGTGTGTGTGTGTGTGTGTGTGTGCTCGCACGCGTGTGTTTGTGGATTGGGATTCTGGGATGTTTTGCTTCTGAAAAGGATGTTATTTATAACTGGAACCAGATTTTTGTTGTGAGGGGGATATTGTCATTTTCTAAGTGGCAATAAATAACTGGAAGTGGTATATCACCTTTAATATTATTTATCTTCTCATGTGTTTGTCAGCAGCATTGGAATCTTTACTTCAGGTACTATTTTGTTCTGTACTTTAGAGAATTAATGCATTTAATGGAGAGGGGCACTGTAAATTTCAGAAGAAAGAAAGGTGTTGTGAATAATATCCAATCTGCTGTCATTTTTAAGTTGAATTTTGGACAAAAATGCTGCTTTATGGATACATACCAAAGATTATGCACATCCGTGTGTGTGTGTGTGTGTGTGTGTGTGTGCACGCGCACGTGCATGGAAATGTGTATGTAACATTTTGGGAACGGTGAAGGGAGCTAAGGAGAAACAGAGGAGTGCAATCTTGCCTAAGTTATGGATAGCAGGCTCTGTTTTGAGAAGTAGTGGTTCAGTGCTACAGATCAGAAGAAGAATTAGCAGAATTAAGTTATTGTTGCCTCAACTTCAAAGATCATCTCACGGAGTAACATAGGGGAATAGATGAGGTACTCATTTTGAGGTAAACTATATAAACCCAGTTTACCAAGATGTCTATGGGATTTTACACAATTATGCTCTTATGAGAAACTACTACCTAAAACAAATGAAGCATTATAGAAAATAATAGAGTTCATTTAGTAACAGTCTGACAGGAACAGATTAGATTATATAGCATGATTTCCTATGCAATAAGAATTTTAAGAATGTACAAGCAAAGGCAAATGGAAAATAAAATTGGTTTTAAAATGCAAAGGACTGATTATAAGGCATGGCTTTCTACCACAAGACCAAAATATGTATTTATTTATTGCTATTGATTGCATAGGGTAGTCAATTTGATCCTTACCCCTTTTCAACAGAGGTCCAGACAGAAACACTCCAATTTACAATTAACCGTTTTTGAAGCATATACAAAAATGATATAAAGAAGAAGGGGCATTTTATTTTTTAACAATAACTTGCAAGAGTTTTTTTTCTTTCTGGAGCCATCCATGATGTTTTTTGGACAAGATATGCCCTGGAATGCAGCAAATGGAGTTTACACATGTGTGCAGTGATGTATGGTGAGCAGCAGCTCTAACTACATATTCATGCTGTGTACCATGTTTAAACGTAAGTCTGTGTGTTTTTGTGGCTGGCAACAGTATTCCTGTGTAAAGCAACATGGATAGCAAACCTTTTTACATCAGAGCACAGTAGATTAGAGGGTTAGCGTGGAGTGCCACAATGATCACCAGGGCTTAACATATAACAGTTATAGCTCTCAACCTCTTCATGCAAGAAATCTGGACAAAGCCAAAAATAATGGTGGGACAATGACCCAGAAATAGGGACATATTTTACATATTTGCTCTTTTAAACTTAGAAATGTGCTAGAATAACAAGGTTTGTGTTAAGATACATTTTCTGAAGGATCTTCTTCTTCTTTCGGCTTTTCCCAGTTAGGGGTCGCCACAGCGGATCATCTGTCTGCTCATGATTAGCAGTGGAGTTTTACAGTGTCGAGTTGTCAGCCCGGCGCCCAACCTTCCACAGAAGGCACACACACGCACATACTCACACCTAGGGCCAATTTAGAGTGTCCAGTCCACCTACTGCATGTCTTTGGGATGTGGGAGGAAACCCACGCGACCACAGGGAGGACATGCAGACTCTGCACAGAAGGCACCCCAGCCGAGAATTGAACCAGAGAACCTCTTGCTGTGAGGCGGCAACGCTAACTGCTGCACCACTGTGGCTGCCCATTTTCTGAAGGATCTAAATAAGTAAATAAATAAATAAATAAAATAAAAGATTTGAAGTCTGAAACTCAAATGTATGTAATTCTTTAGTGACTTCAGTCCTGAGATCATCCCAGTGATTTGGCAGAAAAACACAATTTTTATAAGGAACACATCAAAAGATATAAGGCAAAAATCTGGACAGTTGAGAGGTATGAGTTATGTATATGGCCAAACACAGTACAGGACAGAGTATTGTGAAATCCCATTCCAGGCATTCTGTACCAAAGTTGTGTAAATGATCTGTAAGAGTATGTGGACTGCCATGTAAAATAAACACTCAGGAGAAGTGTGTGTATTGAATAGGGACACACAGATGGATTGTAGGAATGAACACAGGGAAATAGGACAGGTGAGACAACCTAATGGACAGCAGATGAGGGCATGTCAATAGAAGGCAGTTTTAGCAGCAGCACCAATCGCATATCAGTATGGTACAGTAGGGACTGCACAGTGAAAATGTGCACTATATGACTGTCACACAATGTGACATAAGAATAGGGAAGATGTCTGTGTGAGATAAGTATCCTTACATGAACAATGCAGGGACATCTATCAGGGATGTTACATACATTTTGGGTAGGGTGCATATTGTGAAACTGTGCAAACTGTTTTACTGCTGTCCATGAACCTTTACCTGTGTCCCACTTGCTGGAGTCCTCTGCTTAGATTACACTCATATTCAGGCAAAAGAAGCACAAACAATCGTGGACAATATCAGAATACCACCACCAGTAATCCCATGTTTCTGACATAACATATGGTATTTTAGCGTGATAAGAGATGATGCTGCACAAACACACTTGTACAACCATTATGACATGTCTGCACTCTATGAGGATAATCATGCAGACTGTCTGGGCACTGTAACATCTGCTAGAGGTGTTAGGAGGGACACTGCTATACCTGTATGTGACATTATGATCAATACAGGCTAGTTGACTAGTGTACATGGCATATATATATATATATATATATATATATATATATATATATATATACATATATACACACATATACATATATGGCACAATCCACACTGTCACAAATGTTACCCATGCTATCAATGTTGTCAAACAGCTATGTATATACTGTGTGCATCACCAGAACAGGTATCACACATGCATCTGCTGAACAACTTGATGGGGATTCCACACCATCAGACTGTAATGTTTATATCACAAAAAAGAATACGTAGGTATGGCTAATAAGATGTGTGACAGATCACTGTGGCAAAGGTGGTACACTTCAGGTACATATCACTGGAAGATTTGCAGGGAGGTACATGAAGAAGGGTGCACTGTACTCAGTTATTGATTTGATGATAGATGTGAATTATGGAGGTATTATGGCCTCTGATGTGATGTCCTTCATATATTCAGTAGTTGTATTACATACAAGGGAGTAGTCAGTACTGCGGCTACATTCTGGTGTATGTTTCACATGCCATCTACCCCAGGACACAGGTCATGTACCTAGTGGTCTGATTGTAGGGCGTGATGTCTATATTTTCCTTGAGTTGTTATTTTCCTGACATAACACCCCCCCCCCCCCAATGTTTTTGTTTCATTGCAGGTGTTGTCATGGCTATGACAGCAGTCTTTGGTGTGTGTTGAAACTGCCTGTATTATACTAATACCATAGTTGGAGTCAATAATTGCCCACAATAGTCCTTCAGACAGCTATGTGGACATAGGATCTGTATGTAATTTGTGACATCTGTGACTTAAATAACAGAAAGGAAAATGCTTAGCAAACAGCCCTGATATACAGACCTGAGCACTGGACCTGAAATATAGGTCACATCACATATTTCAACATAATTAGATGCCACATATGCAATACAGTGGTCTCCCCACTTGGTGATATAGGTGTTTATGGCCACAGCTGACATTGTTGAGTGAATACCTCACTGTGTATTTGTGTCAAATGCCTTGAGCTTGTCAAGTTCAAAAGGATGATAGTGTTGTCATCATGTATGCCCTCAATGACCTCTTTGAGGACATCTAACAAATGTAACAGACATGATGTAGTGTTAACAGCTCACACAAGTCGGCTGCACACAGCTGGGATATCACTAGTGTCCATTTAGTAAAGTTTCATAATGACATGTTGGTCTACTTCACAGATGAGGAGAGTCAGGCTGTGTCTATACATGCATGCATCTGGTGTTGCCGCCTCCCAACTGAGATGTATGCATGTTGATGTACACCCTTCTACAGGAACACAGTCCATGTGGAGGGTGTGTTGAAGTGTGTATTCAACTGTTTCAGGAAGATATATGTGCTGAGTCATGCTACATGTGATCTGTACTGATTTCTCAGCCCATTGATTCTGTGTGATAGGCCTGGATGAAGGTAAGACAGTGCATACTGCCTAACCTGATCTGGCCTAGAGTTTGAACACAATCCCCAACACAGGTATCATTGAGAAACACTCACAGCTGGGGATAAATCTTTACATCACTAGATGAGTAACTAATTGGCTCATCGCCAGAACACATGCTGCAAAAGTTGGGGAATCAGCCTGTATTTCTCAACAGTTCTGGATAAGGTATATGGGTTTTGGCTTACCACATTTGCTGATTCTTGCATATTGGGTGCAATCATTGAGCCAACCTATGATGATAACATATTACAGGAGGGGCTAACACAGACAAATGATTGGTGTCAAAGCCACATAGTCTGTAAATAAATGCAAAAATGTGTCTTTATTTTGTCCTTCTGCAAAGTGGAATTCCCTGCTGAAACCCAATGATGCATGACCTGGGAACACATGTAGATAGCAATCTTTACTTCAGCCACCAAGTGTCCACACTGGTATAGAAAGCCTATGTTGTGCACATCATAAGTCATGCCATCATATTCAGATCTGAGGATTATACTAGAGCAGTGTACTTGAACCTCAACAGAACACTAACAGAGTATAATGCTCTCTTTTGCAGGCACTGCACCAGACACATGCAGCAGCTAGCGAGACCACAGGGGTTTCTCACCAGGAAAACACAGGGCCTACAAACCATGGCATAATGTATGTAGATAGACTAAAAGCCATGTCACTGTAATCGGTATCATATAGGATGAGGTGTCTCTGACACTGCCCTGGTGGGAATAGTGCACATCCACAAATCAGATCTAGCTGAAAACATCAGCAGTGTCTGGTGAGGAGAATATGGTAATAGCAGTGTTCCACATGCTGGTGTAAAAGGCTCTCTGTAATGTCAAGCAAGTGCACAAACACCCGCACCCCCACACATACCAGTTGAATGCAGTGAGAACAGAACCTCTATATATCTAAGTACCAGATTTAAGAACTCTGTATTTTAGGCAAACACCACAGCTCAAGTCTGACTTGGAGTGTCTCAGACAACACTTTATAGCTGATGACATCAGCATTCTCACTTGGACTGTCTTAGCACTTTATAGATGATGATATCAGCAGTGTATAGTGAGGAGAATATGGTAATAACAGTGTCCCACATGCTGATGTAAAAGGTTCTCTGCACTGTCAAACAAGTGCACACACAACCCAATTGACTGCAGTGAGAACAGAACCCCTTATCTATCAAAGTATACAGACTATAAAGTTCAGTACTTTATGTAAGTGTCATGGCACAAGTCTGACTTTTATAAGGCTGCAGGGCAACTTATAGTGGATGACATCAGCAGTGGATGTTGGAGAGATGATGTTGGGAGGCCTGCATAAAATGGATGTGGAGGCATGTGCAAATGTCAAAATACTGTCAATTCATGGGTTTGGAATGGTAACTGCAGGATACACACTTATATTCTTCTGGCTAGATACATATATACACACACACACACACACACTTGACTGCAGTGAGAACAGAACCTCCTACCTATCTAAGGTACAATTGGAAGGCATGAGTAGGTTCATAGCTTCATAAGTTCATAGGAGGTTACTAGGCTAATGTCCCTGGGGCCTTTACAACCCTAGCTGTATAAAAACCCAAGTACTCTTATTGAGCATAGTTAGATGGTCTTTGTTAGCAGAGCAATTTTGTGATCAGCACCAATTGCCCCTGTCAATGAGGGACATAAGTGCCACCCATGGGATGAATCTACAATCACCCATCCACTTGTCAAGGTTGCATTTGAATAGGGTCATTGAGGAGCACTGATTCACATGCAGTGGAAGCCTATTCCAGAGGAACAGCAATCACTGGAAGATATAAATGTCTCTCCAGAATGTTCTGTTTATGTCACAGGCTAGAGATCCTTGGAGCAAGTTATTCTTGTCCCATTTGATTTGCGGATGTACAGTATTTCCAGTAGGTCAAGCACAAGTCGCCTCTCAGCAGTCTGTATGATACTGAGTACAGTGACAGAGTTTTCAGTCTTTCCATTTATGTCATGTTTTGGAGGCCCTGGTCAGAAACTCCTCTGGTTTCTCCAGTTGCTGCAGGGGTCTGGTGAGGTACATACAGAAGGGAGCACTGTACTCAATCAGCAGTCTGATAAGGGTCTTGGATGGAATGCACTTATTTATGAGGTGTGCTATGTAGAATGCATCTCTTATCACTATGGACACATAATGATCAAAGTTTAGATTGCTATCAAACTGTGTTCCCAAGTCTCACACCACTAAGTTTGAGCTTAGAGGGATGCTATGTATATCATAATTAGCACAGGTACTTCTTTTCCAAAGGGGACAATGAGGCATTTTTTTGTGTTAAGTTTCAGTCCATGATTTTGGCACCAATCATGTGTCTGTGTCAGCCCTTTCTATAATATGTTAACATCATTGGGGGACTCTATACGATTGCGCCCAGTTGACAGACATCTGCAAACTTGGTAAGCCACAGGCCATCTACCTTCACCTGGACTTCAGAGAAATAGTTTCCAAACTGTAGAGGGCCCAGCACAGATCCTTGTGGTACCCCACTGATAACTGGGCTACTGGAGGAGGTGGACTCCCCAACTTTGACCATGTGCATTCTGTCAGTGAGCCAGTTGGCTAACCTTTTAGCAATATATGGGTTAGATGGAAGTGTTTCCCTAGGATTCATCATGGGGGATTGTGTCAAAGGCCTTGGCTAAATCAAGATAGGTGGTATGTCCTCTTTACCCTCATCTAGGGTTTGGGGACATTATCAAAGATGTCCACTAGGTTTAATAAGCAATATTTACCCTTGACAAAACCAAACTGGGTTGGACTGAGAGTACTGAAGGTCACCTATGTCCCTGAGGATAAGGTCCATGGTGATTCTTTCCATAGCCTTGCAAATATAGCTGGTTAGGCTTATGGATCAATAGTTCCCAGGATCAGTTGATGAATGAGTAGACATGTTCAACTATGAAAATAGTTCTAGTTCTGCATGTTACCTGGTTGATGAGACGTACATATCACATGACATTTGATATTAATTTATGTAGTGTAGATGATACATTTGTGAGCAAGTAGTGAGACACCACGGTTGCAGTGCATGGGGGATGGCAACTCATGGCTGCATTGTAAATATATGTCATATTCTTAGATAGGCCTTCATTTTGTATGTTTACACATTTGGTTTCATGGCATAAAGAATAAATGGACAGTAAATGGCACTAATACATGTTACTATTTACTTTGCGTAGCACAGTGGCGAGCAGCGGCTTTGTGCGAAGGTTGGCAAAGTGTTTATGCATGCAGGATACATATTTCCATTACTTTCACTGTTTGCACGTAATCAGCGCACAAATGCAAGCCTCATTGCTAAAAGTATGAGAGTTAGTAATGAATCTATGAAACACACCTACTGCTTAGCTGAATCCATGACAGCAGGTGTAAATGCATTAACACATTTCTTTTTGAGTCCAGATGATACTGGATTTGAATCCAGGTGTATGTAATACTTTTAAATAACCAGTGATAATGTAATGACATTAATTCTTTATAGTACATGTGTTGCTGTGTGTTGACATAGTGCAGCGGGTTTAAGCTGAATTGTGTGGAGGTAACTGCAACACTGTAGGGCCACTCATCGAGGTTCTCAAATGGAGTAATTGGCTAGGCTTAAAATGGTCCACAATGGAAGATAATCTACTACTAATCTATGAATGTATGAACCATTGCGTGGCACTGGTGTGTGATGCCAAACTCCACACAAACATGGAAGCCAAAAAGTGAGGGGATCCATTGATTTTACTGGTACTTATAATCTGGTCAAGAAATAGAATCACACACAATACACATATGTGTCAAAATGGTGTAGATAGGAAAGTGGTGAAATGGAGAGCAAGTGGGAGAGAGGAGAACAAAGAGAAAACAATACAGGAATGTGCAGGAGGGAGGTAGGTAAGAACCATAGTAAAAACTGATAATATGTGCAGAATATTAGCTGAATTTATACTGTCACCTCCAGAGAGACGGGTGACAACAATGTAATCATACTGTGTAACAAATTGGACCAAATCAAGTGTGTCAAAAAGACACGTGCAAAATGGAGAGCTATGTATGGTTCAATATTTTTTTTTGTGTGGGACACATACCCATTTATTTTTTAATCCAGTAAGAGAGGAATCCTGAGTAAGGAACATAGGTATTTCTGGGTCAGGTAAGTTAGACAGGTGAGGAAGCAAATGCAAACAAACAAGACATAGTGATGGTGCGGAAAACAGAAGGTTGGAGGACATCATGAGTGGGGTGAGGGAGGGAACAACACAGGCTCATGCTCATCAAACATGGAGACAGTGAGAATAAAGTCCTTACCCACTGGACTGTCATCACTGTCCCCTTACTCCACTGACAGTTGGAGTGCTTGATGTCTTCTCTTCCTATGTTCATGAGGGAGAGCAGCCTCTCCATCCAGCATAGGCATACACCAATGGTACAGTGGACAACCCTACACACCAACCCTGGTATCTCCTGGCAGGTGCTAGAAACCCCCACAACTGCTACTGCTCCTGGAGGGTACCGCAGCACCAGATGTCAAGGCAGTATACCTGTGGGAGCAGATAGTGCTGCCAGGTTGGGTTCCAGACATGCCTGGCATTGGTGCTGGAGCCAGTAGAGCACAGGCAGGCTGATCCACTGGGACTGGCCTACCTTGCTGTGCTGTGTAGCATTTAGTGATTTGGTACACATGGATGACATGGAGACATTTTGATGACACATAATAGAAAATAAAAAAGAGAGATAAGGATTGAGGTGATAGAAAAAAAAAAAGAGATAAAATTAGTACCGTCATATGTAACATACAATGTATTAACACAATTATAGAACTATTTTATCAGAAGTATTACATTTAAGTATATGTCCTAACAGATACACATTATAACTAGAGTGCTGAAAATAATCCTTAAAATGTACATATATTGGACACATCTGTTCCAATTACTATACGGATTACAGTTATATAGAGTTTAATTTAATGTAAATATTATTAAAGAATGACGTATTTTATAGTTGTGACTCATGGAATTTGAACCCACAACCTCTGATTATGATCTTTTATTTGACTCCTGAAGTTAGTTTGTGCTTCAAAACTAATGCATGCATATATGCTTTTGCAGTTAGGATATGCATGCTCAATTTGCTACAAGTGTACAAAAAACAAAAATCTATCTTCAACTTTTAAAGTTACAATAATAGGTTCATAGGTTCATACTAGGCTATCTGCCCTAGGGCATTTATAAATCTAGCCAAAGTGTGTGTGGCTTTCACCACCCCTTAGGATGAGAATACTATACCCATTAGTTTGCTGTGCCTCTGTCCAGCAGTGATACAGAGATGATTCCCGGGGTAAACCTACGATCTCCCATCCACTCGTCAAGATTTCTCTTGAACAGAGTCAGTGAGGGGCTCTGCCTCACATGGACTGGGATTCTGTTCCATAGTGTAGGGAGTCTCTGGGTGATGAATCTGTCCCTCCAGCACGTCCTATTTATATCCGTGTTGAGGTTTAAGTCTCTTGCTCGTGGCTCTGGTGGATTTGGATTTTTTGAGGTGGAACATGTCCATTAATTCCGGGTTGGACATGGCCTTGTATGTCAGGCACAGATCACCTCTGAGCAGATAGTATGCGACTGAATAGAGCTGGAGTTTCTTCAGTCGGGCATCAGTTATGACATATGTTTGAGCCCCTTTATCCTTTTGGTGAGGAACTTTTGGGGTCTTTCCAACTGCTGCAGGTGTCGGGTAAGGTACATTCCGAATGGGGCATTGTACTCAATCATTGGTCTGATAAGTGAAGAGTACAGGGGTACAATGACCTCTCCTAATCTGGATGTGAATCCCTTCATGATCAGGTGGGCAATGTAGAAGGTCTTCCTAACCACTTTGGCAATGTGAGTGTCAAAAGAGAGGTTACTGTCAACTTGGGTCCCCAGGTCCCTGATAACTTCTTCCGTGTTTAATGGATTACCACCTATGTGGTAATTAGGGGTTACCTTGTTTTTCCCAAAGGGTATGACTATACATTTTTGGCATTTAGCTTAAGGCCATGGCTCTGGCACCAGTTATCCATTTCTATGAGACCTTTCTGGAGGATGTCTGTGTCTGATGGAGTGTCAATTATGGTGCCCAGTTTGCAGTCATCTGCAAATTTTGTCAGCCACAATCCCCCTATGTTTGCCTGCACTTCAGAAAAATAAATGCCGAACAAGAGGGGGCCCAGGACTCAGCCCTGTGGGACACCGCTCGTGACCGGCTTAGAGTCTGACATGGCACCAGCAACTCTAACCCTGTGTGTTCTGTCCTTGAGCCAGTTTGCAACCCATCTTGTGACATATGGGTTTACATCTAAGCTGGTGAGCTTTTCTATGATGCCCGAGTGGGGTATTGTGTCGAACGCTTTTGCTAGGTCAAGGTAGGCTGTGTGAACTGCCTTACCCTCATCAATGGCCTTAGTGACTGTTTTGAAAAGTCGACCAAGTTCAAGAGGCAGGATCTGCCCTTGACAAAGCCAAATTGGGTAGGATCCAGTGTCTGTAGGTCCCCAATGTCTTTATTTATGAGTTCCATTATGATCCTCTCCATAGCTTTGCAGACAAGGCTCGTCAAGCTTATGGGGCGGTAATTTCCAGGGTCCGTAGAAGCACCGCCTTTGTGGAGTGGGACCACAGTTGCCGTCACGCCATTCTTTGAGCACGTATCCTGTAGTAAGGCTAAGATTAAACAGCAGCCTTATGTGTGGGTTTAGTTCCTCATTGAGTTCGTGTAGCACACAGCCAGGGACACCGTCCGGTCCCATTGATGCTGTGTTTTTTGCTTTAGAGAGAGCAGCTCTCACCTGGGCATCTGAGATGTTTGGGAGGCTAGACTCTGGTGGGATAGATATTTCTCCTTTTGGTGGGGAGGGAGGGGAGAAATTTGCACTGAACCTGTCTGCCAGTATGTTGGCAATGTCTGTGGGTTCAGTGATTTTTTATCATTTTGGACTAATTCTGAGCATATCTGGGAGTTTCCACCCAGGTTTCTAACATAGCTAAAGAAGGCTTTATGATTGTCTTTTGTGTCATTAGCGATTTTTCTCTCAAAGTTGGCCTTGGATGATTTTATGAGTGATCGTAGTTTTTTGCTAGTATTGATCAGAGATGCCTTCCCTTTTAGGGATTTTGCTCTGTCATGTAGTAGCTTTCTCCTCTTGTTGTAGAGTTTGTTTATGGCTGGAGTCCACCAGACCAGGCTCCTGCCTTTGGTGGAAAGGGTCTTGATTTTATTAGGGATTGCTTGATCCATACATTCCTGGAGGTGCTCGTAGAAGGCATTTGTAAGGGTATCAGCAGCGTGGGTTGTGGTTTCCACTGGCTCGGGGGCCTTGAAGGATACCACTCCAGTCTTAAGAAGTGTGAAGTTTGCTTTTGAGAAGTTCTTCACTGTGGTCTTTTGCTGGGGTGGGGCGGGATGTGGATCTCCAGTGAGATTAATTTATGGTCTGATCTCACCAATAAGGGATATACTTCCGGTGTGGAGCATTTTGTCCCCATGTTTGTGATGATCAGGTCTAGTATATTTTCTCCTCTTGTGGGAATGGTGACTAGTTGGTCCATAGCATTTGAGTTTATGAACTCAAGGGACCTTTGGGCTAGGGTGTTGGGGCTTGAGTAATGTTCCCAGTCTATGTTTGGGTAGTTGAAGTCACCCAATATGATGGTGTTTGGAGAGACATTCATACTCTCCAGTGTCTTCAGGAAGGCTGTGTGGGTTTCCTGAGTTTGAGAAGGTGGTCTGTAGCATGTTACAAACTGTAGGGCAGTTTTACCTATGGTTAATTGCACCTGGATGGTCTCCGATGCTTCGTGCGTTGCCACTAACCTGGAGGTGTGGGTATCCTTTATGAATATGGATACTCCCCCTCCTTTTGTGGTTCGGTCCGGATTTTGGGGCAGGAACGCATGATATGAGGTATAACCTGATAGTGCTGGGGTGCTCTCAGGAGCCTTGAACCAGGTTTCAGTCACAGCACAGACATCGATGTTCTCCATACTGAGGAGGGCTTCAAGGGCATGCATCTTGAGGTTTAGACTTCTGGCATTGAGCAGTATTACCCTTAGTTTTTCTCCATTTTTGTTTTCTAGGGCGGTAGGTTTATCATTTGAGCCTTGCCTAAAAAGGCACTATGGGGTGGCAAGAGCCTTTGCCAATATCCGGAAGCCCAGGGTGACAGGTGCAAGCCGTCCCTTGAAGCAGCGTGGCTTGTCAAGCATGTCATCCCAGGCAGACAGACATTGGATCCCCTTAGAATGACACCAGTAATTAAGCCAATTATTAAAGCTGATCATTTTGTCTCTGTATTGTGGCATCATTCTTGGTGAGGGTAGGATACTGCTCAGGGTCAGGGTCATACCGGCCTGGGCTACATAATCTGAGAGCTCCTCTATGTCTCTTTTCATGTAGTCCAGGGAGGTACGTCTCAGGTCCTTCACACCGGCATGGACAATGACTGAGTCATACTTGTACTTGCTGTGGAGTGACCTTAGTGCTTGTGTTATGTGGCGGATTCTAGCGCCTGACAGGCAGCTTACTGTGATCTTTTCCTTGTTCAGTCTGGTGAGTGGGACGTCAGTGTGTCTGACTATGGAGTCACCTATAACAAGTGTGTCTGGCATTGTGTTTGGCCTTAAGGGCTGTGACTGTTTAGCACACTGACTTTGAGAACTATGTGTTGCATGTCTTATGTCTTGAGGTGGCAGTTGCTTGGGTGTCTGCTTTGGAGGCCTCTGTAGTTTTGGTAGATTTTTGATCAGTGCCTCTGAGTATGTCTTTGTGTGTTTATGTGTTTGTTTTGCAGTTGTGATAGTTCTATGTGAAACTGGGTTTGTGGTGTGCATGGTTTCCTTCTCCTCCTGTCTGGTCTTGCCAGTCCTGAGTTGAGAGAGCTCACCCTCCAGTTTGGCTATATAGTTGCATCTCTCACATGTATTTGTGTTTTGTGGGAGAAGGAGTGGGTTGTCTGTGTACATGAGGCAATTGTAACATTGCCTCAAGATGCCCAGATTTACCAGCTGAACAGGAGAGGACGCTAGCAACTGACCCTTCGACATGCTAGAAAAAGTGATAAAGTTTGCTGTGTAACTGAGTCAGAAGGGACCTATAGGGAAATGGGTACTCAAGGGGATTCTAGGCTAATGTAGTACTTTGTTTAGTATACAAGTACTTTACCTATATAAAAATGCTTTAGGAGCAAGTGCTGAGCTTTTGAGATAGAGAATAGACTGTTTAGATTGCAAGTAGAGAAGTTCTAAGGGAAAAATTGAAAAGCAGACTTTACGGAGCCAGAAATAGTTTAACCTTGTTTAACCGGCGCTGCCCGATGGTGCTCTATGGGCAACTCCGCTAAATCACGCAAAAGCGCGCTAAAGTGGGCTTTATAGCAGGGGGTTGAAAAGAGCTAGGAATTGACCAAAAATGGCCAATAGACTACAAGTTTCTGGCTGGAACCACTGCTCTATGGACAAACAGGCTGCTCAGTGCTCCCCACTCCCACTGGTGAACAAAGAAGCTTCCCTTTATCCAAATAAGGATATGGAATAGCACAGGAACCAAGCCAAAGCCCAGAGATCGGCAAACTCTGAAGACTGGACTATTCTAGTTCAGTAAGGTGGGAAAACAAGATTTTTTTTTTTTTTTTTTGCAGAAAACAGAGGAAAAACAGACAGTAAATGCTATAAATGCTTTTAAACGGCTAGCGCACTTGAGTGTGTTAGCCTACAGGTAAAATTAAACAACAAATAACTTTTTTAAAAGTGCAAAACAGTTAATCAACACAAAAACAGTTTAAATAGAATGCTGAGCTGTATAAACAGGCGAAAATGCAGTCGCTAAGCAGTAAATAATCAAAAAGCCAGAAAAAAATACTTAAATCAGGAAAAAGTCACTCTTTTGCTCTCTGCTGCTTGTAGAACTCTGCAGGACACCACGAGGAGCTGTGCTGAGTTGAATACAAGTGAAAAAGCTTGCTAAAGCGGGCTTTATTACAGGGGGCTGAAAAGAGCTAGGAATTGACCCAAAATGGCCAATAGACTACAAGTTTCTGGCTGGAACCACTCCTCTAGGGACAAACAGGCCGCTCAGTGCTCCCCACTCCCACTGGTGAACAAAGACGCTTCCTTTTATCCAAATAAGGATATGGAATAGCACAGGAACCAAGACAAAGCCCAGAGGTCAGCAAACTCTGAAGACTGGACTATTCTAGTTCAGTAAGGCGGGAAAACAAGATTTTTTTTTTTGTTTTTTTCTTTTTTGCAGAAAACAGAAGAAAAACAGACAGTAAATGCTATAAATGCTTTTAAACGGCTAGCGCACTTGAGTGTGTTAGCCTACAAGTAAAATTAAGCAACAAATAACTTTTTTAAAAGTGCAAAACAGTTAATCAACACAAAAAACAGTTTAAATAGAATGCAGAGCTGTATGAACAGGCGAAAAAGCAGTCGCTAAGCAGTAAATAATCAAAAAGCCAGAAAAAAAATACTTAAATCAGGAAAAAGTCACTCTTTTGCTCTCTGCTGCTTGTAGAACTCTGTAGGACACCACGAGGAGCTGTGTTGAGTTGAATACAAGCGAAAAAGTGCGCTAAAGCGGGCTTTATTACAGGAGGCTGAAAGAGCTAGGAATTGACCCAAAATGGCCAATAGACTACAAGTTTCTGGCTGGAACCACTCCTCTAGGGACAAATAGGCCGCTCAGTGCTCCCCACTCCCATTGGTGAACAAAGACGCTTCCTTTTATCCAAATAAGGATATGGAATAGCACAGGAACCAAGACAAAGCCCTTTTTTGCAGAAAACAGACAGTAAATGCTATAAATGCTTTTAAGCGGCTAGCGCACTTGAGTGTGTTAGCCTACAGGTAAAATTAAGCAACAACTAACTTTTTAAAAGTGCAAAACAGTGAATCAACACAAAACAGTTTGAATAGAATGCAGAGCTGTATAGACAGGCTAAAATGCAGTCGCTAAGCAGTAAATAATCAAAAAGCCAGAAAAAACTGATTTAACAAATGCTCTGAAATATACTGTATATTTCCAAAATGTTTGAGAAGGACAGTCAGAACACAAGAAGGTTCAGGCGAAAGAGAAAAAAAAAAAAAGTTTTGTTTTACTTTTTGAAAGGGAAAAAGGAGGAACAGAAGGCCTTATCAAATGTTCTCTCTGTATTAAGCAGAATGAGCTAATGACACTAGACTGGGAGGTAATTTACTTCTTTTGTGCTGCATACATACTGCTTGTTTCCCCCAATCTCAAGCCTGTCTATTGATCTCAAGTTCAGCATTAGCTGCGGAAAGAACAGAAAAGAATAAAAGAGTATTATGCATACCAGTCTTGCCTATATTTAGCATTCTATGTATTACAAATACTCTCTATTATCATAATTACACAGCTGTGGGATGTCAGTTTGAAATTCATTCAACTACTGGTTGAGGGTATCCCTTTTATCCCTCTGTATATCATTAAAATGATGCCTACACTGTTCTCCTGTGCGTGGAATGCCAGTAGCACTGGATACAGCCTGAGCCAAACTACTCCAAGCCTCAGACTTGTACTGTTAGTCAGAATAGCCTAAATACCCTAGACACTTAGGTTCATAGGTAGGTACTAGGCTATCTGCCCTAGGGCATTTATAAGCCTAGCCAGAATGTGTTGGCTTTCAAAACCCTTTTAGACTAGATTCCCTAGCCTCTGTCCAGCAGGGCCATAGAAGTGATCCCAGGAGTCAATTTACGATTTCCCATCCACTCATCAAGATTTCTCTTGAAGAGGGTCAGCGAGGGGCTCTGCCTAACATGAACCGGGATTCTATTCCAGAGCGAGGGAAGCCTCTGGGATATGAATCTATCCCTCCTGCATGTCCCATTTATTGTTGTGCTGAGGTTTAAATCCATGGAGCATGTAGTTCTAATGGATTTGGCTTTCTTGAGGTGGAGCATGTCCATCAATTCCGGGTTAGACATGGCCTTGTATGTCAGGCAGAGATTGCCTCTGAGTAGGCGGTAAGCAACTGAGTAGAGCTGGAGTTTCTTTAGTCGAGCAGCATAGGGCATCTGTTTGAGGCCCATGATCCTCTTGGTGAGGTACTTTTGAGGTCTCTCCAGCTGTTGCAGGTGTCGGGTACGATTCATCCCAAATGGGGCATTGTACTCAATTAAGGGCCTGATGAGCGATGAGTAGAGGGGCACAATGACCTCTCTTGATCTAGATGTGAACCCTTTTGTGATTAGGTGAGCTATATAAAAGGTTTTTCTGACCACTTTGGCAATGTGATTGTCAAAGGAGAGGTTACTATCTACTTAGGTCCCCAGATCCCTAATCACTTCTTCCGTACTTAGTGGATTACCTCCTATTTGGTAGTTTGTGGGCACTTTGTTTTTCCCGAAAGGGATGACTATGCACTTTTTGGCATTTAGCTTGAGGCCATGGTTTTGACATCAGGTATCCGTCTCTGTAAGACCTTTCTGGAGGATGCTTGTGTAGGCCGGAGAGTTGATTATGGCTCCCAGCTTGCAATCATCTGCAAACTTGGTCAGCCACAGTCCTCCTGTGCTTGCCTGTACCTCAGAGAAATATATACCAAACAAGAGGGGTCCTAAGACTGAGCCCTGTGGGACGCCACTTGTAACTGGTTTAGAGTCGGACATGGCACCTGCAACTCTGACCATGTAAGTTCTATCCCTGAGCCAGTTTGCAACCCTTCTTGTGGCATATGGGTTGATATTTAAGCTGGTAAGCTTATTTATGATGCCAGAGTGGGGTATTGTGTCGAAGGCCTTTGTGAGGTCCAGGTAGGCTGTGTGGACTACCTTTCCCTCATCTATGGCTTTGGTAGCTATTTCAAAAAAGTCAACTAGGTTTAGGAGGCAAGATCTGCCTTTAACAAAGCTGAATTGGGTAGGGCCCAGTGTCTGGAGGTTCCCAATGTCTTTGTTTATGAGATCCATGACGATGTGCTCCATAGCCTTGCAGACCAGGCTAGTCAGGCTTATAGGGCGATAGTTCCCGGGATCCATTGTGGCGCCACCTTTGTGGAGCAGGATTACTGTTGCTGTACTCCATTCTTTGGGTACATAACCTGTGGTGAGGCTGAGTTGGAACAGAGAGTTTATGTGAGGGTTTAGTTCTTTTTGGAGCTCGTGTAAGATGCAGCCCGGGATACCATCCGGTCCCACTGATGCTGTGTTTTTTACTTTGGAAAGGGCTGCTTTCACCTGTGTGCCTGTGATGTCTGGGGGACTGCATTCTTCAGAGATACACACAGGCCCTTTTGGGGGGAAGGGGGGGTAAAGTTTGCACTGAACCTGTCCACCAAGATGTTGGCAATGTCAGTGGGTTTTGTGTATTTTGCGCCATTTTGCACCAGCTCAGAGCAGATCTGAGAGTTGCCACCCAAGATTCTTGATGTAGCTAAAGAATGCCTTGTGATTATCTTTAGAGTCTTTGGTGATTTTTCTTTTGAAGTTAACCTTCGATGATTTTATGATGGAGCGAAGTTTCTTGCTAATACTGATCAGGGATGCCTTCCCTTTTTGGGATTTTGCCCTATCATGTAATAGTTTCCTCCTTCTGTTGTATAGCTTATTTATGGCCGGGGTCCACTAGACTGGTCTACTGTTTTTGGAGGAGTGAGTCTTGGTTTTACTTGGGATGGCACGATCCATACATTCCTGTAGGTGCTCATAGAGTGCATTTGTAAAGGATTCTGTGGTTTGGATAGCATTTTCCGTTTGCCTGGGGGCTTTGAAACTTTCCACCTCGGTCTTGAGAAGTGTGAAGTTTGCTTTTGAGAGATTTTTCACAGTAGTTTCCTTGGCTAGGGGTGGGGTCGGGATGTCCATTGTGATTAGTTTGTGGTCTGATCTTACCAATGAGGGGTTTACCTCTGGTGTGGAACAATGATCCCCCATGTTGGTGATGACCAGGTCCAATATGTTGCCCCCTCTTGTGGGAGTGGTGACCAGTTGTTCCATGGTGTTTGAGTTTATAAACTCCAAGAACCATTGGGCAAAAGAGTTGGGACTTCAGTAGTTTTCCCAGTCAATGTTTGGGTAGTTGAAATCCCCCAATATCATGGTGTTTGGCAAGACCTTCATATTCTCCAATGTTCTCAGGAATGCCGAGTGGGGGTCCTGAGACAAGGTGGGTGATCTGTAGCAGGCTACAAACTGAAAAGCAGTTTTTCCCACTTTTATTTGCACATGGAGGGTCTCCGATGCCTCGTGCAGTGCCACTAACCTGGAGATGTGGGTATCCTTGATGAAGATGGATACTCCTCCACCTTTAGTATTTCGGTCCGAGCTCTGTGGCCGAAAAGTATGCAATGAGTTGAATCCTGGTAGTGCTGGGGTGCTCTCTGGAGCCTTGAACTAGGTTTCTCTGACTGCACACATATAGATTTTCTTCATACTGAGGAGTGCCTTGAGTGCGTGCATCTTGAGGTTTAGACGTCTGGCGTTGAGTAGCATTACCCTTAGTTTATTGTTTCTGGTATTGTCTATGGAGGTGGGTTTGTCTTTTGAGCCTTGCCTAAAAAAGGCACTATGGGGGTGGCAAGAGCCTTAGCCAGTATTTGAAAACCTAACGGTGACAGGTGCAAGCCATCCCTGGTGAAGCAACATGGCTTGTCGAGCATGTCATCCCAAGCTGACAGACACTGGATCCCCTTTGAATGACACCAGTAACTTAGCCAATTGTTAAAATTGATCATTTTGTCTTTATACTGTAGCATCATTCTTGGTGAGGGCAAGATGCTACTCAGGGTCAGGGTCATACTGGCCTGGGCTACATGATCAGTGAGCTCCCGTATGTCTCTTTTCATGTAGTCCAGGGTGGTACGTCTCAGGTCATTCATGCCAACATGGAGAATGGTAGAGTCATATTTGTAACTGCAGTGGAGTGACCTGAGTGCTTGTGTTATGTGGCAGATCCTGGCACCCGAAAGGCAGCTTTCAGTGACCTTCTCCTTGTTCAGTCTGGTGAGCAGGACGTCAGTGTACCTGACAATAGAGACTCCTATTACAAGTGTATTAGGTGCATTATTTAGCCTTAAGGGCTGCTTCTGTGTGGCACACTGACTTTGTGAAGTATGTGATACGTGAAAGTTGTTGTGGGGTAGTGGTTGTTTGGATGTCTTCTTTGGAGGTCTCTGCTGCTTTGGCAGATTTTTATTTAGAGCCTTCAAGTATGTTTTTGTGAGTTTATGTGTCATGTTTGCTGATGTGATTGGTCTATGTGAGACTGGTTGTGTGGTGCGAGTGGTTTCCTTCTCCTCCTGACTGACTGTGCCAGTCTTGGTTTGAGAGAGCTCGGCCTCCAGTTTGGCTGTATAGTTGCATCTCTCACATAAATTTAAATTTGTTGGAAGGAGGAGTGAGTTGTCTGTGTACATAAGGCAATTGTAACATTGCCTCAAGATTCCCAGATTCACTAGCTGGACTGGAGAGTATACCTGAAACTGCACTTTGGTCATTCCTGGATAGTTAAAAAAACTGATTTGTTGATTGTCTGGAATGGATGAATAGGGAGCCTTGTACTTCTGGGTAGTAAAAGGGGGTGTAGTGCTATAGTTTGTTAGTGCTTACTGAGGTATTTGTGCAAGTGCTGGGCTGTAGAAGGGAGGTAGAGTGCTTACTTTGAGAGTTAGACTAGTTCTAAGGGAAAAATTGAACAGCAGACTTTGTGGAGCTGGGAATAGTTTAAAAGAGCTTAAATGCCGCTGTGCGATGCTGCGTGGTGCACAAAATTGTGCAAAACCGCGCAAATGCGGGTTTTAAGGCAGGGAGCTTGATAGAGATAGGAATTAGCCCAAAACGGCCAATAAGCTACTAGTTGCTGGGCTGCGAACACTCCTCCAGGGACAGATAGGCTGCTCAAAGCTCCCCACTCTCACTGGTGAACAAAGAAGCTTCCTCCTATCCATGTGAGGATATGGGTGACACAGGAACTTATACCACAGTCCAGAATCAGCAAAACCTGAAATCTGGACTACTCTAGTTCAGAAAAGGCGGGAAACAAGGATTTTTTTTTTTTTTTGCTTTTGTTTCAACAGAACAGTAACTTAACAGGAAGCACTATAAATGAATTAAACAGGCTAGCACACTTGAGTGTGTAGCCTACAACAGTTAAACAACACAAAATGATTTAAAGAAGTGCAGGTGTGGTACAAAATGTAAAAACAAGCCCCAAACTAGGCAGCCTCCCCACTATCTTCAGACAAGTCTAACATCCAGACTAGAGCAATGGCAACTAATGGTTTCCCACCTAATTCCAGTTATCATGTTTACTGGTAGTGTGCAAACCCAATCAATGATGCCAACCATGTTTGCATGATGTTAAGTTGAAAGCAGCAGTGCTAAGCTGGATGAAATAAATATTTGAAATAGGAAGATTAAGCTGACACTCGACCTTAGTTTGAGGTTTGTCTGCTGATGTAGCTTGGAAATACATATTGAAAACTGGAAGGTAACTGTTAGGTGAGTTAAGTTTGCAGACATGCACTAGGAGCATAGATGTCATGATGTGACACATTTGTTTTTGGCTTTAAACACTGATAAAATTGATTTTTAAAGTGTGGGATTCAAACCTAGACATAAGGGACAAAACATTTTTCCACAGCATTGATTTTACATCTTTGCCAAAGAAGAAGTGCTGCTCAGACATACGTAAGAATTATTCATAAATACAGCTGACAGTTTGAAGTGTTACATATGTCTGTCACCCAGCAAGGTTCTTGTATATAGTTCCAGTTGTGTATGTATCTTATGTAGGTGTGAAGGCCATGCAAGTCCAGATAGCAGAGTTATACTATAGTAGACAGTATACTTTAAGTCATACATATGAAAATACAATAAGGGTTTATTATCCCTCATACATATAATTCATATCAGCTCCACTATCTAAAGTGTTATAAGTGAGAGTGAATATAATGGAAAGTAGAACAAAGGTAAAAATGTCTGGAATATAATGTATTAGAACCCAGGACCATCTGTACTCAAGCCCTACACTTACACCTGTTGCCACAGGGCTAGTTACATGATATTTCCATAATTTCCTACACATTCTTCAGTTCTCAGTGTTAAATCACTGCACAATGCCATTTAGTATGTTTGCACGGTGCCCAGCAGAATTAATTGAATGCATCTGTTTTCAATTATTGGCTGTCTACATTATGTCTGCAGGTGTTTGATGACTGCAGGTGATGGGAAACCTTGCTAACTGTCACGCAACGCTGCTTCACAGCGTTGCATGAAGGAAAGTAAAAATTGCAGCAATGTATTGTTTTTGACCTTTGCACTTTTACAGGTACACTGTCTGCAGATGTTCTGCAGGTGTTTTGTTTGCTTCCTGTGTGGGCCACTAGTCCAGGTTTACGTACTGTTAAGCTTCGCACAAACAAGATAAGCACAGCCAAACCTGACATTCATTTTCTATGTTTTCTTTGTTTGCACTAAGCTGTGCACTGTGCAAACACTGGCAAAAAAATAAATAAAAGGGAAAAGTAGTTGAGATGAAGAAAAGCAATCTATGAAATAAACACTACAAAATGTTTGTTAGTAAACATGAAATCTGTCTACATAGGTCTGGATTGTAAGTCTCACTCCAAAGAACCTTCAGAATACAGTAAGGGTGTATTATCCCTCATTGCCACACAAACAGTTTTGCAGCAGGGAACTGAAATCATTCTGTATACAACCAACTCAACATAATCCACAGTAATAACAAAACCACATAACAGTTATTTATACATGTATTCATTTTGGATGTAGTACACTGAGTGATCACACAACCATTTATGACTATTGCATGCACAAATGCAGCTCTGTCTTACCTCTCTGTGTTTGTTGCTCATGCTTGTCTTATCTGACCAGTAATCTGAGACATGCAGTCTGTAAAGCATCCTATATCTTCATCCTTAAGATGTGTGAGGATATGAAATGGCAATAATATACAGTTGTAAACAAATGAAGGGGAGGTTGGATGTTAATGAACAGAACCTGTGAATTGTGCACTACTTACTTACATTTCCAACCTTGATAAAATTACTTCTATACACTTTGTAAATATAACCTGACACATCAACTGGAAGTAGAGCAGTCTGCATTGCTGTTGTGTTTCCTTCTCCCTATGAGTAACCATTCATAGTTGCAATCCATTAGCAACAAACATTGAGGGAGTGCCTGAGCCATGTTTACACCTGATACACAGCGCCATGTATTTGGGATTCAACAATTCTAATGAGTTCACACCTCATTTACATCTTCACCATGCTAACAGTCCTGAATCTACACCATAAAAAGGCAACCATGTAGCTAAGGAACCCAAAGGTGAGGAGACTTGTTTATGTAGAGAACACAAAAGAGGCTATTACTTTGGGGTATATGTGTACAAAAGACTACCGAACTGGAGAAGGTATGCTTGCATTTTTTAGCTATATACTGCAGATGCTGAAATGTCATTAAGAAAAATCTGTTTCATGCAGTGGATATAAAAAGTTTACTCACCCCTGTTAAAATGCCAGTTTTTTGTGTTATAAAATAATGAGACCACAATATATCATTTCAAAACTTTTCCCACCTTTAATGTGACTTATAACCTGTACAATTCAATTGAAAAACAAATCTGTTGGGTGAAACTATAAAAAATAAAAAACACACAATAAGCTGGTTGCATAAATGTACACACCCTTAAACTGATACTTTCTTAAAGCACCTTTTGATTTAATTATAGCATTCAGTCTTCTTGGGTACACACCTGCCATCAATTAAAAAGACTCTGATTAACCCCAAATAAAGTTCAGCTGTCCTAGTAGGAATTTCCTGACATTTACTCAATTGCCTACTACAGCAAAAGCCATGGTTCGCAGAGAGATTATAAAGCATCAAAGGGATCTCATTGTTGAAACGTATGTCCGGAGAAGGGTATAAAAATGTCCACAGCATTGGATATACCATGGAACACAGTGAAGACAGTCATCAAAAAGTGGAGAAAATATGGGACAACAGTGACGTTGCAAAGAACTGGACATCCCAACAAAATTGATGACAAGACAAAAACTGGTCAGGGAGGCTGCCAAGAGACCTACAACAACATTGAAGGAGCTGCAGGAATTTCTGGCAAGTACTGGTTGTGTACTACATGTGACATCATTCTCCCGTATTCTACATATGTCTGGGCTATGGCATAGGGTTGCAAGATGGAAGCCTTTTCTTACACAGAAAAAAATCCAGGCCCAGCTAAAATTTGCAAAACAAAACATCAAATCTCCCAAAAGCATGTGGGAAAATGTGTTATGGTCTGATGAGACCAAGGTTGAACTTTTTGGCCATAATTCCAAAAGGTATGTTTAACGCAAAAACAACACTTCACATTACCAAAAGAACACCACCCCACGGTGAAGCATGCTGGTGGCAGTATCATGCTTTGGGGTTGCTTTTCTTCAGCTGGAACTGGGGCTTTAGTCACGGTGGAAGGAATTATGAACAGTTCAAATACCTGTCACTGTCTGTTAGAAAGCTGAAGATGAAGAGGAATTTCACTTTCCAACATGACAGTGATCCCAAGCATACACCCAAATCAACAAAAGAATGGCTTCACCAGAAGAAAATTAAAGTTTTGGAATGGCCCAGCCAGAGCCCAGACGTAAATCCAATAGAAAATCTGTGAGGTGACCTGAAAAGGGCTGTGCACAAGGGATGCCCTCACAATCTGACAGATTTGGAGCACTTTTGCAAGGAAGAATGGGCAAATATTGCCAAGTCAAGATGTGCCATGCTGATAGACTCCTACCCAAGAAGGCTGAATGTTGTAATTAAATCTAAAAGTGCTTCAACAAAGTATTAGTTTAAGGGTGTGCACACTTATGCAACCAGCTTATTGTATGTTTTTTATTTTTTATAATTTTTCCCACAACAGGTTTGTTTTCTTTTCAATTGAATTGTAAAGGCTATAGGTCATATTAAAGGTGGGAAAATTTTGAAATAATTTATTATGGTCTCATTTTTTTATATCACAAAAACCAAACATTAATAGGGTGTGCAAACTTTTTATATCCACTGTGTGTGTGTGTGTGTGTGTGTGTGTGTGTGTGTGTGTGTGTGTGTGTGTGTGTATATATATATATATATATATATATATATATATATTAATTAACAAACTGTTATCTTTATGCATTACTTAGAAGTGTACTGATGGCATGGGCATGTTTGTCAGGGCATTTCAGAGGTATACATGATTGGCAATAGCTTAAAATGGAATGTTCTGTGTTAAATCTACACATATTTTTCAGGGACAGTTCATTTGATACCAGTTTTAGTGTCAGACTAGGCTTCCTGCCCAATCACACACAAAACCCTGTGCAGATGATGATAACTGTGCCATATTCCTGTTTTCTGTCTTTTGGATTTAGGGATACATAAGCTTTGGGTCTGATGCTCAGGGGTGCATAGCTGAGTATACATGCATTTGTGATGTTGAATTGGTAATTGTACCTTTGACTTATATCGGTCTTAGAAAGTTAGATAGTTGATAGCATCAAACTTTTTTTTTGCATCTGTATTGTTAATGATGTTGTGAGGGTTGTGAAGTCTGAAACTGAAATGTGTCTGATTACTTTCTAACTTTTCTCTTTAATGATTTTCCAGTACAAATGTATAGTGCCAAAATGAGGACATTCGGTGACATCAGTACTTTTCAGAGGTATGACTGTGTGAATCTTTGATGCCTGAGGCCTACTACTTAATAATGGACCATATACGTCACATAAGTCTCTGCTGTCACATGTTAAAGTCATTTCTGTACAAATCACCAACCTTTTTCTTGTTTACATTACCCACAACATGCAAGGATATGCCATTCATTTGTATTATTGCACAATACATTCCAGGTTCAACACTTACCTTGTAGATCCAGCAGTTGCCACAGTTTTAGTTTAGGGCTGACTCTGATGCTGACAGTACACAGCCATTACATGGGTAAGTAAAGACTGTGAGTGCTGCCTGCCATCAATGTTACTATATGTATGTGCATAGGAGTAAGGTTCTAGCCCCTTAAGTGGTGAACGAGTGTGCTATGCATTGCCTCTTAGCCAATGTGAGGGCATATTGAGCATGCCTACATCTACCTACACCTGCCTACACCCACAGCAGCTGCTGCTGCTTTCCTCTCTGACTCCTCACCTGCATATGGCTGTGGTGACTTTGTTATTTGTGGTGGGATGTGTGCCCCTTCCCCTTGCTGATCCTGCTGAAGCTGTTTTTTCAGGATGATGTTGTGTAGCATGGCACACACAGTGAATATTTCAGTACATGTACATGGATTGTACTGCAGGGCTCCTCCAGATGTATCTAGGCACCAGAACTGAAACTTCAGCAGCCCAAACACATGCTCTATGATATTTCTTGTTTGAGCATGTGCCTCATTATGGTGTTCTTCAGAGGATGTGTGTACATTTCTATTGTGTGTCATCAGCCATGGCTCCAGTGCATAACCCACATCCCCCAGTAAATGACCCTGTGGGATATACTCCCCAGTGAACATCTGATACAGCTGGGAGGTGTGCCAGATATTTGAGTCATAGTAACTGCCTGGGTTGCCAGCACCCACATTCAGGATGATTCCTTGGCATTACACATGACTTGGCAATTAATAGCATGGAAGCCCTTTCTATTTATGTAGAGCCTTCCCTGTTCCCTGGATGGTGCCTTAGTTTCTATGTGTGTGACATTCTAAGCACCCAGTACTTCAGGGTAGTGTGCTATAGGGTAGAACTCCTGCATATTTCTGGCCCTTTCCTCAGGTGTATGCGGAAAATATATGTGATCACTGGCATATTGGAGCGTAGCATTCAGGAACTGATGGAAGATCCTGGATGCTGATACCTGTGACACCCCCAGCATGTCTCCTGTTGGTCTCTGAAAGGTACCTCTAATTAAAATTCTAAGTGCTACACATGCCTTTGCCTCCACTCGTATGTGTTCCCCTCAATTTGTCTTGGCACTGAGTTGAGGATGACAAAGGTTGCAGAGTTCCTGTTGTGTGTCTCTATCCACTCTGTATCTCTCTACAATTTCCATGTCGGGTCTGAAAACTCTTCTCCTTCTTGGCCTTGGCCTATTATCAGCAGCAGTAGCAGCAACATAGACTTCAGCCTGTTGCACTTACACATGAATTAAAGCAACAGCATCCCCAACATTGTTTCTATGTGGACTCTTTCTGTACCTGTATTCCTGTAGGTTTTGGAATTCACAAGGAAAACCAGCACTGAGTCTATACAGTTGCTTTATAGCTTATGGAATAGCTCCTCCATCTTGGATTGGTTGATTAATTATGTTTATAATGTGTAGGTGACTTTACATGCTGTTTTTTTTTGAAGCCACGCTATTTACTTTGTTGTAACTGTTTAATTATTTAGCTCGATGAGCATACCAGCTAGCTACTACAGCCGTATTTTTTACTCAAACCCACTCTCCCAGCCCTCACATAGCGGAGCAGCTGTACTGCATGGACTACGCCACTAGGTGGCGATATAAGGGCATACTAGCTTACTAAGTCTGAAGTGTGTTGGCCAAATATTTCTCCAGCTCTACGTTGCTATCCCACTAATATTATTCCCCAATTTGAATGGTTAAGTCTCAAGTGTCTGCTACCCATACTGTGCTCTTCCCTCCATGTGCTCTTGCCCTAAGGTACATTGGAAACCACACTTACCTGTACTCTCCAGACAGCATTAGCGACTGTGTTACTGATTGTTTTCTTGGTAACTCCTCCTCATTTTTCCCTTTCTTGGGTCTACCTGCTCCATTCGCCCTGCTGGCTCACTCCGCTCCCCTACCCTACCCCCAAGTCCCATCCACCCCAGTGCACCTGACATTATACCTCCATAAGCCACACACCAACCCTAACATCCAATCAATCAATGTACCTCATCAACTCTCTACTCCAACATTATATGTTTAGCTATTACACTTTAAAGTGCCAATACACCACATAAGCATTCACATATTCCTTCTCTGCATCTACCCTTATCATCCCCTCTTCCTTCTTCCTCTTCTAAAACCTATATTAGACTACAAACAATGACTAAAGTACAAATATCTAACCACAGGAAACCCATACTGTGTCACACTATTCTACCTCTTCTGATTGCATCCCATTTCTTAACCATTTATGAACATCTCACCTTCAATGACTTTCACCATCCCTTTCTGCAAACTCCTCCTTCAACTCATGCATCCACCACAACCACTTAAATATCACATCTACATCCTCCTATCTACTTCCTAAGTTCCACAGACAAGCCCATATCTCATATCATCCATCTAAGAAATCTATACACCTGAACTCTATTATTCTAAAGTGTATACATAAACTACAACTGCACCCTCTATTAGATGGTGACATTCATCCCAACCCTGGCCCAAACCACATCAATGCCACAGACCTCCACAGTCCACCTACCTTTCACATCCCATCTAGACCAACTAACTCTCTCTATATTGCTCATCTCAACATTCGTAGCATAAACAATAAAATAGCCCAACTTCATGCTCTGTTAGATATATATTCCTTCGATATCTTATGTCTCACAGAGTCTTAGCTAAAACCTTCAACTCAGGACAATGAAATTACCCCACCTGGATATAATATACTTAGAATTTACTGCAAAACTAAAAAAGGTGGTGGAGTAGCAATATTATATAAATCATGGCTACAAGTTAGCTCACTTGATTCACATCCACCCAATGACAGTAATGCTGAATTACTCATTGCCAAACTGCAAATCAATGTCTATAAAGCCATTTATATAATTTGCTCTTACCTCCCTCCTGGAAACAACATCAATACCCTGGAAAATATCCTTAGCTGGCTTTCCACTAACTTACCACAGGAATCTATAGTGCTGGGTGACTTTAACGCAGACTGGACTAGTTGTATTGCAGCTAAGCCAACCACCCATGTCAACCTATATGGTTTCTCACAAACTATTACTTCTCCAACCAGAAAGCATAAACCTAGCCACAAAGCAAGCACCTTAGACTGGATTCTTGTTAACAGTCATCCCAATACATATAAAACAGGTGCAATTCCTGAGGATATCAGTGACCACTCACTCACCTACATAATTAGGCAAAAAACTAACATTCCCAACCCAACCTTTTATAGAACTACTTGGACCAATAAGTACTTTAATCCAGATAGCTTCCAAACTCAACTTAGGGCTTGTGACTGGTCTCCCCTAAAATACCTCCAACTTGAGGATGCAGTGTTATAATTTAACACAAAATTCTTACAAATCCTGGACTCCCATGCCCCTACTCGTTCAATCAGAAATAGGACATAAACTGCACCATGGCTTACTAAATACACTAGACAAAAAATCAGACTAAGAAATAAAACATGGGCCAAATGGGGAACTACCAGAAACCCAACAGACCATCATAACTTTAAACATATTAAAAATGCTACCAAGAAATCTATACTCCTTGACAAGAAAAACTTTTACCTTCAGCTCCAGTATAAACATCAGTACA